>NW_027397135.1:2034507-2121529 GCF_003265705.2 Callorhinus ursinus
GTGTGTGTGTGTGTGTGTGTGTGTGTGTGTGTGTGTGTGTGTGTGTGTATACCACATCTTCTTTATTCATTCATCTGTCGATGGACATCTTGGCTCTTTCCACAGTTTGGCTATTATGGACATTTCTGCTATAAACATTGGGGTACATGTACCCCTTTGGATCCCTACCTTTGTATCTTTGGGGTAAATACCCAGTAGTGCAATTGCTGGATCATATGGTAGCTCTCTTTTCAAAGAAAAGACTCATTCTTGACCCTCAGCTTAAAAAAAAAAAATCACAGACTTGACCATTGTTAAGCTCATGGTGCTGCTGTGTGGGAGAGTTGGGTCAGACTATTCAGCTTCTATTTTTTTTTTTAAGATTTTATTTGTTTATTTATTTAGAGAGACAGAGAGTGCAAGCAGAGGGGAGGGGCAGAGGGGAAGGGAGAGGTAGAGAATCTCAAGCCGACTCTGTGTTGAGTGCAGAGCCTGATGTGGGGCTCAGTCTCACAACCCTGAGATCATGACCTGAGCCAAAATCAAGTCAGTTGCTTAACTGACTGAGCTACCCAGGCGCCCCTATTATTTTTGAGAAAACTTCATGAGACTAACGATGGTTAATGCTATCAGAGCAAATGAAAATCACCATTAACACTGCAGGCTGAATGTCATTTGATAGATTGAAATGTTTTCCTCAGTTGTACCTGCTGATGAATAATACAATGACTAGCCCTTGGCTTTGAACACCCGGCATTTTTACAAACTCTGCAAACTTGTCCAACTGAGTCTCTTTTGCTCCACGCATAATTTTTACCACCCTAAGTTGTAACACATAGCTTAAGTTGTATTGAATTAGTGCTTTTTCAACTTCTTTGGAAATAGTCTTGTTTGTAGTTGTGCCATGTAGCCTATTCATAGAGGCTAAGTTTTCATCATTTCAAAATCAGCAAAATTGACTCTTTTCATAAAGAAAACTGAGCAGTATCCATAACATCTGTCAATTCATCAAAGCCAAGGAAAACCACTCAAAATAATTTGCCTCATTTTTAAATTGACTACTGATATTGCTCCCAATGTCTTCAACTCTTTGAACAACTGTTCTTACCAAAAGACTAATAGTCCTAAACAAGTTTATTTTCTTTGGACACATTGCTTCAGCTGCTGCAATCAAACACAATTTAATTAGCTCACCATTGGTAAAAGGCTTTCCTTGCTTGGCTAACATGTGAGCCACTCAGAAACTGACTGTGGTTGTAGTCTCATTTTTATTATTTTATACTTTTATGAAGAAATTCTGTGATGAGATATTCTGTTTTGAATTTTATGATTTTTCTGACCACTGCTTTTCCTAGGAGTTGGAATATTGTGATGAACACTTAATTGTGTATATTGTATTCTTTTCACATGGATCTAATATCTGTAAATAATAAACAAAATACTTTGGTATCTAATTTAATAAAAAAAGAGTCCATGTTCCAGTGTGTGCTAAAAGTATGGTACACTTCTCCTCTTGTTTTGACATGATGGGTATGCACTGGTCATAAAAAGGTGTGGTTAGGTAATACATATGAAAAACTGCATCACTGTGATTTATAATATGCCACGCAGGTGCACAGCCATGAGAGAGAGTGCCACATGGGGTCATTGTCACAAGCACTCGACTTTTGTAGTGCAAAAGCAACCATAGATGTGAAAAGATAGCATGGCTGTGTTCTAATAAAAATTTTATTTATGAACACTGAACTTGGAATTTCATATAATTTTTTATCTATTATAAAATATTTTCCTTTTGCTTTTTTAACCATTTAAATATGTAAAGATAATTCTTAGTTTGTGGCTCGAACAAAAATGGGCAGCAGACTAGGTTTGGTCTGTAGGCCATTGTTTGCTGACTGCTGAGTCTACTGATTATCTTGAGTCACTTAGAATCTCAGAGACACTGAACAATACCGATAGTAAGGCACTGCTTAACAGGTGGCATACAAAATTAGGAAAAGCTGACTTTATTGTTTAGCATTAAATCTCCAGCACATAGATGCCCAGTAAGTGTTTTTTGAGTAAGTAAATGATAGACAATTTCTGGCATATAAAATATAGCCTATAATAAGTCTGTTGGATGAATGAAATGAATGAATGATTTATCTTATATCATACACATATATGGGATCAAGTAATTCAGGTGTGAGAGAGGTGTAGCAGATAAGTAAAACTCTCTGGAGACTATTTCAATAGGACTCTTTACCATTAGGTATTATCATTAAATCCCTTAAAAATGTTATGCAGCTCTATGAAAATTCCAGTGACATTTTACACAGAACTAGAACAAACAATCCTAAACTTTGTATGGACTCACAAAAGATCCTGAATAGTCAAAACAATTATGAGAAAGAAGAACAAAGCTGTATGTATTACACTCTGATTTCATACAGTATTATGAAGTATAGTAATCAAAACACTGTGGTATTGGCAAAAAAGTAGACATAGAGATCAATGGGACAGAGTAAAGAGCCCAGAAATAAACCCAAGCATATATGGTCAATTAATTTATGACAAAGGAGCCAAGGATAGCAATGGGGAAAGGACAGTTTCTTCAAAAGTTACATGCACCCTGACGTTTATTGAAGCATTATTTACAATAGCTAAGGTATGGAAACAATCTAAGTGTCCATTGATGGATAATGGATTGTCCAATGGATAAATGGACAAAGACGATATGGACACACACACACACACACACACACACACACACACACAGGAATATTACTCAGCCATAAAAAAGAATGAAATGTTGCTATTTATGACAATGTGGATAGACCTTGAGAATATTATGCTAAGTGAAGTAAGTCAGATGGAGAAAGACACATACCATATGATTTCATTTATATATGGAATCTAAAAAAACAAAACAAATGAACAAATAAAGCAAAACATAACTCATAGATACAAAGAATAGATTGGTGGTTGCCAGAGGGGAGAACGTGAGGGATGGATGGGACTGTTGGAGGGAATCAAGAGGTACAAACTTCTAGTTATAAATAAGTTATGGGGATGTAATGTACAGCATGGTGGCTGTAGTCAATAATATTGTATTGTAAAGTTGAGAGTTGCTAAGAAAGCAAATCTTAAAAGCTCAGCACACACACAGAAATTGTTTTGTAACTTTGTATGGTGAGGGATGGTAACTAGATTTACTGTGGTGATCATTTCACAATGTATACAAATGTGGAGTCATTATGTTGCACACCTGAACTAATGTTGCATATCAGTTATACATCAATTAAAACAAGTTATGTAGAGAAAATGAAAGAATTTTCTACAAGGAAAGAATTTCAAGCCAAAGAAGGTAGTAGCTAATTGCATTTTCCAGGAGGGTGAACTCAGTGTATTTTAGCTCTTTAATATGCTAGAGTATTTAAATAAAGTTTCCCCTCCCCAATTGATGTGTACTTTCAGGAACCTGTTTTGACTCTAGGATACAGGTAACTGTGACTGTTAGCCAAAGGTGTACTTTATGCTACATTTCAAACTCATTTAGATCACATGCAAGTAAAGAACTCAGTCAGCTCTTAAGCTTTGGCATGGGGGTGTGTTCCACGGATATGCACTTTTTTACCAATCCTGCAGCCTTAACTTTGTGTTCTGTTACTAGAGCAAGATTAAATGTGACATTGCTATGTAAGTACAAGTTTCCTGTTCATTTTCTTTTTCTGCTACAAGGGTATATAAGAGAAGGGTTGGTATACTGGTTTTTTCACATCCTAACTGTGTTCTGTAGGCAAGGTGCTTACCCTTACTGAGCCTTGGTTTATTCCTCTGACAAGTTGTAATATGATCTACTTTAGAGCTTGATTATGGAGATTAAATGAGACAATATGTGTCAACTGCCAAGCACAGTGCTTGGAGAATGGTAATGGTAGCTATTATTTATATTAAATGACAGATTTCATGCTTTAATATTTCTTAATATGAGATGACTAGGTGACTGTTGACACTGCATAATACAAGGTCATTATGGGCAGAGTTAAACAGTAACTACTTACAAATGTTGGATAAATGAACTACAGCCTTTTAATATCCACAGGGTAGCCCATGGGTCTGCTGTACATGTGTGTGCAAGATTTTTTTAACTACTGTTTTCCTTGTATTCTAACTTTTCTTGAAGAGGATTAATGCGGATTTTATTGAAATTTGTGAGAATGGATACTAATGGCTATTATTAAATAAATAAATAAATAATTGTTTATTTCAACAATACTGAGCACCTACAATGTGCCAAGCACTGGGTAACAGTGAAGAATAAGGCACTGTCTCTGCTCCTAAGGAGCTAACTTGTTGCTGGGAAGACAATCAAGTTAGTGATTGATGTAGTAACAGAGTAAGTGCATGATGATATGGGCATGAATGAAAGGGGCACCTAACCTGGTTTTGGGAGACGAGAAATTTCCCAGAAGAGGAAATCTGAAGCCAGGTGAAGCAGTGATAGGGGCCTTGGGCTAGCAGCAGAGGGGTCCGTGAAAACATCTGGAGAGGTTTGTACAAGCCTTGCAAACCATGTTATGAAATGTGAACACTATCCTAAGGGCAGGAAGGAGCCTCTGAAAGGTTTTATGTACACAAAGGCATTTGTGTTTAGAAAAACAATTTTGGTGGTAGTGCAGAACAAGGAAAGATTGTGGGTAAGAAGACCAGTCAAGAGGCTGTTGCAGTACTCCAGGCGAGAGGAAATGGTGGTTAAGAGGATGGAGATAAAGCAGAGACAAGACCTGTTAAAGATTTAGAAGTGATATTACTTGGTCTGTAATTGAAAGTGAGGATATATGAAACATGGAGGATTTAATTTTGATGCCCAAGGTTTTTACTTAAGCCTCCGAGTGGTTGTTGGTGCCATTCCTTGAGATAGGAAACATGAGAGGAAGGGCAGGTTTTGTCTGGGGAAATGGGGAAAGGATGAGTTCTTTTTTAGACACATTGATTTTTTTGGTGCTTATGGGATCTTCAGATGGAGATTCCTCCCTGCTCCAACATCTGTAATTTTTCCTAAATTGATTTCTTAAGGAAACTTAGGAAAGGAAAGGAAAATTCTAGCATGTGTCTGATTTCCCGGCAGGCATTCTAGTAACTTTTTTGGGATACCAGCAAAGCACAGGCACCTCACACCTCAAAAAAGAGAGAGAAAATGAGAAAAATTTAGAAAGAAGTTACTTAAACTTCAGCATACTTTTAAATTTTATGTTAATTTAAAAAGTAAAATTTTATTTTGTTGTTTAGTGTTGTTTTAATTTGAATGGTGAAGGCGGTGGGAACCAGAGGTACAAATTTTTGAGTCATTGGCATAAAGATGCTAATTAAAGTGACTGAGTGGATGAGATTATCTCAGGAGGGAATGAAGAACAGTAGTTTTCTTTCCTGACTGCACACTCGAATCTTTTGGGCAACTTTAAAAATTCTAATGCCTGAGACCTGTCCCTAGAGATTCTGACTTCACTGATCCAGGGTCACCTGGGTCAAGGTTTGAGAAGCTCTGGCTTAGAGTGAGAAGAGATCCCAGTAAAGAATATGGAGTACCATAACACTTACGAGTCAGGTCCTAGAGGAAAGGAAGACAAGTGGGCTGACTCAGAGTCCAAGGAAACAATACTCTTCAGGGGCATCAGGTGTAGCTGCATCATATGTGCTTGATTCAGATGACCTTGTTCAAAGACCAATCAACCAACCAATCAAGTAATCAATCATCATGATCCTCCAAGGTCTCCATCACTGCCAACTAAAGTATCCCTTGCTAGGATGTGTAGGATGGAAAGGACTGCTGTGGTTAAAGACTCGGGTACTAAGTCTGCGTGCTAGAGAAGGGAGCTTGGCAAAGGCATTCATACATGTATCTGGCCTCAGTGTGTGTATGTGTGTGTGTGTGTGTGTGTGTGTGTGTGTGTGTGTGTGGTTACCTTTTCTGTTGTAGTACTGTATAGCTGTAAGTATTAATGATTATATCCAACAGAGAGGGAAAGTTGAAAGTGGAAGCTTAAGTCTGGAAGCAATAATATAGTTTAAAAAAATTGAGATATAATTCATATGCCATAAAATTAATCCTTTAAAAAAGTACAATTCACTGGTTTTTTTAGTATATTCACAAGCTTGTATAACTATTACTACTATCTAATTCCAGAAAAAAATGTAGTTTTGACCTCTGTGATAGGATAAGAATTTGCTTTTAGTCATTTTACTTGTAAAATATGATTTAATCTAATAATATATGAAAACAGTTCTAGTTTTAAAAATTACAAAGTGAAATGCAAACAACAAAAACAAACCAAAAAAAACCTAACCCATTTAAAAAAACTGCTGGCATTAAGATATTTACTAAAAGTATATCAACTCACTATACAACACCAAAAATATCCCTTATTTTAAAAAAAAAAAGTGTTGGGGTGCCTGGGTGGCTCAGTCTGTTAAGCATCCGACTCTTGATTTTGGCTCAAGTCATGGTGAGTGTGAGGCCCGTGACAGGCTCTGCACTGGGCATGGAGCCTGCTTTAAGATTCTCTCTCTCCCTCTGCCCCCCCCACCCCACATGCTCTCTCTTTCAAAAAAAACCCCCAAAACTGTTTTACTTCTGTACAACGAAAACCAACATCATTTGCCATGAATAGGAAGATAAGAGTAAGAATAAATATAATGGAAATTAAGAACGTAAGATTCAACTAAGTAAGGTAAAGATACCTATTATCAGTGTCTCTCAGATCTCTACTGTCACGTCCACTTACCTCCATCACAGCTGCCCCCACTCTGGTCCGTCATCCCTCAGAATACTGCAGATTCTCGTTGTTCCCCTGCTGCCACTCTGGCCTCACAAGCATTGAAGACCCAGTTTTTAACTTGGCCTTCCTGGCTCGCATGGTCTGTCCCTGCTTCCCTGCCCTTGTTCATCTTCCACCATTCTCTTCCGTCTCTACTGCACTCCATGTAAACTGCCTGCTCATTTCCTCACACAAGTCACTCTTCTTCCAGCCTCCAAGCCTTTCTTCCTGACATTTTCCATCTCCCTGGAACACTCTCTGCCTCCTCTCTTTGCCTCATAAACTCCTACTAATCTTTTAGTCACCTCCTCAGGAAGTCTTCCCTGACTACATTCTTCCTGCCCTTGCCTACTGAGTCAAATCTCCCTTTATTAAGACTTTATATATATGTGTTGTTTTTTGTGATTACTTGTGTAATGTTCATTATCTGTCTTAATAGGTCATAAATTCAGTAAGGGCAAGGGCTGGATCTGTTTTGCTTATTCTTGTATTGCTCTCACGTAACACATTGTTTGGCACATAGTAGGTTCTCAGTATGTATTGTCTTGAAAAAAATGAATAAGTAAACGAATGGATCCCTTGTCCTTGACTGCTTGTATTCTGAGTTCCGTATTCTTTCTTACTCTCTCTTGACTAGATGCTTCTCTTCCACTGGGCTGATATGATGATGGCATAGAGTGGTCATCTTTGCCTGCCATTGTCTGAAGTTCAGACTTGAAGGACAGAGTATATTCATTGGCTACATATCCACAGCTGACATTAGTATTGATTTCAATTTACCACTACTCAGAACTAGGCAATCATAAAATTGAAGAAAGTCCATTTTCCTATAATGTATGGATTCCCCAATTTGCTAATTTTCAAAATCATCTGGAGACCTTTTCAAAATGTAAATTCCTCTTCACGGGAGATCTGTGGGGCTCTGAACTTTGCCTGCTCCTCCCTGCACACATATTCTAACTTTGCCCAACCTGAAGGATCAAAAAAGAGTAATTTCCCACCAAAGGGGTAATTGCTAAGTCTCTCTGTATGAAGCTGATTGCTTTATATGTAGCTGGGGCTACAGGAAGAACTGTACCTAGGGATCCTCACCTGCAGGGGTTCTTTTCACCATGCTTAGGATGGGTGTAATGTGTAAAGTGAGAAAGGGAGAGAGGGAGAGGGACAGAGAGAGAAAGATGCAGGGAGGTGGAGATATACTTAAAGGTTAACTGTGGTTATCTCAGTTTTAAGATTTGGAGTGATTTTCATTTTTTCTTTTGCTTCTCAGTGTTTTCTAAACATTTCTACAATTTGTGTATATTACTTTTTAATAAGAAAACAGTGTTTTTATAAAGTGCCTCAGCTATAATTTGCATCTGTGCAAAAATGTGAACACAATTTGCTTCAAACCAACAAATAACAAGCTCAGTGCTAATTTATCAAGCACCTGTCCTGTGTTAAACACTTCATCTTAAATAACTCCTAGTATCATTGTGCAACATATATTATTATTATTATTTTACAGATGGATAAACTGATTCTCAGAGAAGTGACATGACTTGCCCAGAGACTTTTGTAACAAATGGTACAGAACTAGGTAGTCCCAACTCAAAAGACCATGTTTCTTTTATGCTAGTTGTTTTATTATTCCAAACAGTCATAAAAATGCCAGAAAAGGGGGCGCCTGGGTGGCTCGGTTGGTTGAGCAACTGCCTTCGGCTCAGGTCATGATCCTGGAGTCCCGGGATCGAGTCCCGCATCGGGCTCCCTGCTGAGCAGGGAGTCTGCTTCTCCCTCTGACCCTACCCCCTCTCATGTGCTCTCTCTCTCCATCTCTCATTCTCGCTTTCAAATAAATAAATAAATAAAAAATCTTTAAAAAAAAAAATGCCAGAAAAGAAGAATCCATTTTGACCAAGTTCTCAGCTGTGACTTATTCAATTTGCATTATCTCTCTCTCTCAATTACTTGAAAACAGTTTATTGCTTTATAAGTGCTCAGTAAATGTTGTTTGGTTACTTTTCATGACTCCAGAAGTTAAATATAGTGCCGGATGAGCCAGGAACTCTTTTTTTACGCTTTGCATTCAGTGCTTTGTTTGATTTGTTATTTTGATTTCTCCTACAGCTTGTGAGCACACAGACAGTAAGCAGTGATGCCAGTGAGGAAAGAGTAGGAAAGGTTACTGTACAAAAAAAGTCAGTTATTAACCTTCAAGGAATGGAGGTGTGGAGTCAGATGAAGGGCATGATTTCCTAGGCACTTCAAGTTTCTAAAGTAATTTAAAAAAATATAGATAATGAATTCATTATATTTTGTTTTCTGCTAACTGAGTATGTTTGGGAACTTGAAAAAATAGTACACATTGTTTAAAAATATCACTAAGAAGTCTCAGCTATGTACCAGAGGTTCATTAAATTTAATATTTTTAGAAGACATTTTCAGTCATTAAAGACTTTTGGTATTGTTTCCTTAGTACCTTAATCATCACTGCTCAGAGATAATGTTTAGCATTGTACTGATATTCAAAAAGATTATTAACAAAACTTCCATTTCATTTCCTGAGGTATGGGAAGAAAAGAATCTTTTGATTTTCTCCTCCCTAATTTAAAAGTCATGTTCACAGGAAATTCTTTATAATTCTTTTAAATAAACAGGAAACATAATTATTTGCTTGGGGTGTATATATGTGTGTGTTAAAAATATTATAGGATGAGGAGTACAATGTGTTTTTTAAAAAAATCAGGATTATGTAACATGCTTCAAATGAGATCCAGGGTTGTGTGTGTGTTTTTGACATGGTCTTACTGGCTTGAGGGTTTTTTTTTTTTTAAGTTTTGTTTTTGAATTTTATTTTTCTGACGCTTTTCCTGTTTTCTTATAAGTCCAGCAATGGAATAAGAGTTGAAGAGCTGGCGGATTCACACGGAGACAGTTTTTGTAACATCATCTGTCAGGTGTCTGCTTCGTTCTTATTAGTCATCTGGCATTTTGAAGACCGATTAAAGCCATTACGAAATGTACTGCAGATCATAGACCTTACATCTTTAATTAATTAATGTTCACAAAGCACTGTGCAATTGATTAATAAAACTGGCTGTTGAAACATACTGAATGGTTAGCTGTTTTTATAATTTTCTCTTATTTCCACACCAAATGCATGAATCTGATTAAAAAAAAAAAGAGCCATAGCTGATCTTAAACACTTTTTTCTTTTGAGCTCTTTTTACATTATTTACCATTTGCATAGGGATATCTTTCATACTTTTGCTTCTTCTGATTCTCTTGGGACATATATATTCCTGAGGGATATAGATTTTTCTCAGGTGGAAAACACCATTCAAATGTTATTTTCATTCTTAATAGAATTAATTTTTGATGTCAATGGAAAGCTATAAAATTATTCAGGCCACTAAACCAATATCTATTTAAACTTTGAAAGAGAAAGTTAAAGATTATAGGGAATGCTTTCTAAGAAAAAAGAATATTCCATGAAGAATGTTTATTTACAAGAAAAGGTACTATTTGTTGTAAAACATAGCAATAAATGTGACTATAAGGAGCAGATACATCATGAATCAAATAACTGTGAAAGATTCAATGCAAGTAACCTAGGTATGCTGTCCTCTAAGAATTCATAATCTCAAATCCATATTGATTTTTCATAAAAATAAGTTGTAGCACAAATTTATAAAGACAGAGAGAATTATTAGTTTGTAAAAGCCAACTCTAAAAGTAAAAATTTATACTGTATATAAAAATTATATCATTTGGTTTAATTGTATGTCATAGCAGTAATTATTACTAAACAGTTTCAGAGAACTCATAGTTGAGAACACTATCAGTGAAACCTAAAGGAGTAAAATTGTGATAGTGTGAATTCCTAGATGATGTGATTTGAAGTTAGAAAGTCCCATTTTTGTCCCCTTTCACTTTGTATGAAGAAGTTAAATGATTCTAGAAATAACAGGTATTTAATTCTGTGGTTTTCCACTTCACTATAATAGAGTAAGATTTATATCAAATTTAGATCAGTGGAAGGTAACCCTAAAGTTTTATAGATTTTATCCCTGAAAATTATGAGATTTTAAAATTATCACAGACCTGTACCTCTGAAACAAATAATACATTATATGTTTAAAAAAAGGAAGATAGTAGGAAGGGAAAAATGAAGGGGGGCGGAAATCAGAGGGGGAGATGAACCATGAGAGACTATGGACTCTGAGAAACAAACTGAGGGTTCTAGAGGGGAGGGGGGTGGGGGGATGGGTTAGCCTGGTGTTGGGTATTAAAGAGGGCACGTACTGAATGGAGCACTGGGTGTTATACGCAAACAATGAATCATGGAACACTACATCAAAAACTAATGATGTAATGTATGGTGATTAACATAACATAATAAAATAAAAAAATGTAAAAAAATTACTTTTAAGTTAATATAATCTGAGGATATTAATTTCAAATGTGAAAATTGTTCATTGGGAGAGTATGTATTCTTGAAGAAAGAATGTAATACAAGGAAGTCCTCATATTTAAATCAGGAAGATACTGAGTGTCCGTGGATGTCAGTCTGTCTGTATGTGTGTATTTCTGATTGTCCTTGATATTGGAAGTTGAATGCAAATTTATTTTTGTACAGCAGAGATAGACAAGTGATTTATCTATGATTGACTCATTCTGTTTGTGGAAAATCACTTTTGGAAAGTATTTTCAGGGGTTTTGACAAGATAACTGGTTTTAATAGGAATGAGTCAATGACAGGAGTAATAGAAATCTGTGAGGATGTTTCAAATATTCTGTAGATAAAAAGTATATGCAAGTTGAATTCATTATCATAAAGAGTTCACATAGGTAGGTACAAAATAGCTATATGAATTTTTTCTTTTTATGTCTGCAGTTCATTGGCATATATACCTAGGCCCCTTTTTGTATCTGGTCAAATACAAAAATGTTCTGGTAAATTTTTTTTTAATTTTTAATGTTTTGCTGTGAAGTAAGACTTGAAGTTCCTAGTGAAGCATCTAAGTTACCTGGCACCATGTTAGAGATGCACGTTGCTACTGTATAAACCATAAGACAAAACATTGATCAAATGTGTCGGGTACTTTCCTGGGCAAGTGTTTATACAGGAAAAGATTCAGGAAAGAGGGATATTAATTAATCTAGCCCTGAGCAAAAGCTATTTCTGGGTTGAGGATGAGGAAAATCAATAATTACAAATTGAATTAATATTTATATGGTGATTTTTGCTTGTGTTTTCTGATTCAACCTTCAAAGTGACCTCATATTTTACACATGAGGAAACTGAGGGTCAGAGATACTGCCTTCAATCACAGGTGAGCAAGTGAGTTTTACTCAAGTCTTCTGGCTCCATATTCTTTACTCTTTCTTTCCATCAAGTGGATAGAGAGGCAAAGTGTTAGTCCATATTAAGGGGATCAGCACACATATTATGGGAGAGGTAAGACCTGAAAGCTTTCAAGGAAATGCAAAATCTAGATGTGTGGAACTAAGGATGTCACACACTACATGAATGATCCATTTACTGGATTCAGCCTGCAGATGAGTTTGGTATGACTAGTCTGGTGTTTTTTAAAAAGTCTGAATTTGAGGGGCACCTGGGTGACTCAGTTGGTTAAGTGTCTGCCTTCGGCTCAGGTCATGATCCCAGGGTGCTGGGATCAAGCCCTGCATCAGGCTCCCTGCTCAGCGGGGGAGCCTGCTTCTCCTGCTCCCTCTGCCTGCCTCTCTGCCTGCTTGTGCTTTCTCTGTCTGTCAAATAAATAAATAAGATATTTTTTAAAAAGTCTGAATTTGAATGCTTTAGGTAGAAAAAGCATTTTCTACTTGTCTCAGTCTCCACTACTCTCCCATCTAACTGCTCTCACTTCTAATATCTGCTCAGACTCTGATGTTCTTTGAATATGCAGTCCTGAGTGGAATGAATCACATGAACAAGAACATGGAGGAAAACATGAAGGTGAACATAGAGAGCGATTTCATCTGGGCTGAGCATAGGTTTTTATCCAGGGAACTTTGGTAGGAAGTTGTTAAGGACTGGATTATGGATGCTGCTTGTCCTACGTCTCCCAAGGCCCCCCCCCCCCCCCCCACTTCCATGAGATCTAGATTGGATGAGTTGGCCACAGTCCAAGTGAGTAGAAATTATATTGTGATCTATGAGGCTGAGTTCTTGGAAGGGAGGTCCTGAAATTTCAAGCTTAATTGAGGTGGGTCCAATTTCTTGGGACAACACTAATGTAGACAGAACACAAAGCTGTGTTCTGAACTTGGAAAAGGAATCGTGGTAAGTGATGTAAAGTCCTGAGTGTTGCTCTGAACATTGGCTGAGGTTAGTAGTACAATTTTATGGGACACTGGAAGCATGTTGTTTTATTGATAAATGTTTTCAGGGTCAGGGGAAGAGTAGAAAGTGCAGTTTCTTTCTTTTTTTTTTTTTGCATATGTATAAGATTGTTTCCTGGGATACCTAATTTAGGCAAGTCCCTTTGATTGGATACTTTGTGGGGGGCATTGCTTCTTTTCTTCCAAAGGACTTTTGAGCCTTTGGTGGAGAAATAAGGTTATGAGAAATTACCTATGGATATCTATATCTGTATTTATATCTAAATCTGGATTTTGAAATCATGGGCTTCTTTTCCACCTCAGGGCCTTTGCACATGCTTTATTTCCTGCATGTAATGTTCTTCTCTAATGGAGAAGATGGAGCTAATTTGTTTTTATTCCTTAAGTTCTTTACCTATCAGCACAACTATCCCTCCTATGAGAGATTACCTCTGACCTATCTGAAGAGTAAGTTCCTTAGCCCTATCTAAAAAGTAAGTTCCTTCCACCTTTATTCTGTTCTTTATGTGTTGTTAATTTTCACCACAGCATTAATCAACTTATAATTATTTTGTCTACTTACATATTTGTGGTAACATATCCTCATAGTAATGTACCCCACAGTATCCTCAGAGAATGTAAATTTTGTAAGGACAGGGATTATGAATTCAGAATCTAGTTCCACAACAGAATGGATCCTCAAGTAAGTATTTGCAAATGAATAGATAGTT
The DNA here is from genome assembly GCF_003265705.2 of Callorhinus ursinus. NCBI lineage: Eukaryota > Metazoa > Chordata > Mammalia > Carnivora > Otariidae > Callorhinus > Callorhinus ursinus. Next base: position 2,048,342 of record NW_027397135.1, read on the forward strand.
GGAATAGAATTGAAGAAAAAAATACAATGGGTATTGTTAAGAGAATGTGCCATAGATTGCCATGTCAGATGGAGGGTGTGGAAGATGTTGTTCCATTGTGTATTGTAACAGGAATTTAATGTGTAATAGCAACAGGGGATCTCATATATATATATATATATCTCATATATATATATATATATGATGACAGTTTCATACTGCTGAAGTAGAATATTAATTCTTTAAAAAATTATGTAATGATTACATTTTGAGTGTAGAAAGTTTAAATGCCAGAAAAGGACTTCTCCTTCCCTCTAATTCCATTTTCAGTTAATTACTATTAATACATCCTTACGTATTTTTCTAGAAATTCTATATGGTATGTATCTGTCATTGGTTTTATTTATCTTTCTATATAGTTAACTAGTTATCTACTTGTTATCGAAACGATTTTGATTATAATAGAAATATGTTTCTGCCATTTGCAATTTTCATTTAATATATCTTGGATATTTTTTCATGTGAACCCAAAAATCTTGTTTGGGGGGTGCCTGTTTGGCTCAGTCAGCTAGGCATTTGACTCTTGTTTTTCCACTCAAGTCATGATCTCAGGGTTGTGGGATCAAGCCCCCTGTAGGGCTCTGTGCTCAGTGTAGTGTCTGCTTGTCCCTCTCTCTCTGCCCCTCTCCCAGCTTGCATGCACGCGCACACACACACTCTCTCTCTCAAATACATAAATAAAATCTTTTAAAAAATCTAGTTTATATATTTGTAGCCACTTCATGTCAATATTATATAAAACTTTTTTTCTACAGTTTCATTTTCTCCCTATTCCTTTTTGCTGTGATTTTCATACAAATTTTATCTTTATAATTATATATCCATCAACATGGACTTATAATTATTGCTTTAATGCAGATGTCTTTTAAACCAGGAGGAGAAAAAAAGAGTTACAAATGAAGATACATTTATACTGTCTTTTATATTTGGTCATGTAGTTGACTTACTGGTATTCTTTATTTCTTTATATGATTTTGAATTACTCTCTAATGTCCTCTCATTTCAGTTTGAAGAACTCTTTAGTACTTTCTGTAGGGCACGTTTGCTTCCAATGAATTTTCTCATTTTTTATCTTAATTTGTCCTTAGTATTTGAAGGATAGTTTTGCCCAATACAGGATTCTTGGTTGACATTTTCCTTTCTTTTAGCACTATAAATAGGTCATCCCACTATCTTCTAGCCCCTATGATTTCTTATGAGAAATCAGCTGTTAATCTTATTTAGGCTCTCTTCTATGTGATTGGTCTCTTCTCTCTGCCTGCTTTCAAGATTCTTTGTCTTTATCTTTTGATTGTTTGATTATGTTATGTCTACATGTGGAACTCTTGATTTATCCAACTTGGAGTTCACAGAGCTTCTTGGATGTATAGGTGGTTTTTTAAAAAAAAATATTTTCATCAAAGATAGGATGTTTTGGCTATTAATTCCTTAAATTTGTTTTGTTTTATTTTCTTTATCTCTCTCTTTTTGTCTCTTCATTTCCTCTTTCTCTCTTCTCTCTCTCTCCCCCCCTCCTTTTTCCTTTTGGATACCCGTTATGCCTATATTGGTGAACTTGATTATGTTCCACAGGTCTCTGAAGGTTTTTAATTTTTTTTAAATTTTTTTTCTCTTTCTGCTACTCAGACTAGGTAATCTGAATTGACCTATCTTCCACTTTGCTTTCATCTGTAAGCTCACATTTGCTATTGAGCTCTTCTAAGTGCATTTTTAATTTATATTATTGTACTTTTCATCTTAAGAATTTCTGTTTGGTTCTTTTTATAATTTCAATTTCTTTATTGATATTCTTTATTTGGTGAGACATTGCTTTCATACTTTAGTTCAGAACACATGGTTTCTTTTCATTCCTTGAAGATATTTTAAATAGCTGATTTAAAATTTTTGTAGTGGGCTGAATGGTGGCTTTGATGATATATTCATGTCCTGATCCTTGGAGCCCGCCTTACATGGCAGAAGAGTAATTTATGGCAAAATATGTGATTAAGTTAAGGATCTTGAGAGGTGGGAGATTATTCTGGATTACGTGGGTTGGCTCTAAATGTAATCACATGCATCCTTATAAGAGATAGGGAGAGGGAGTTTTGAGATACACAAAATAGGAGAAAGTGATGTGAAGATGGAGGCAGGGATTGGAGTGATATAGCCTCAAGCCAAGGAGTGCTGGCAATCATCAGAAGGTGGAAGAGACAAGGAAAGGGATCTTCCCTAGAGACTCTGGAGGGAATGTGGTGATACCAGCCCCTCAATTTCAGGCTTCTGAAATCCAGAACTATATGAGAATAAATTTATGTTGCTTAAACCCACCAAGTTCATGATTATTTGTTATGGCAGCCATAGGAGGCTAATCAAGTCTGTCCAGTGAGTCCAATGGCTGGCCTTCCTCAGAAACAGTTTCTGTAGACTGCTTTTTTCCCTGTTAATGGCCGTAAATTTTGTTTCTTTGCCTATTTCATATCTTTGTTGTTGTTTTTGAAAATTGCACATTTAATGTAATATTATGTGGCAGGTTTGACTTTTGCTGAGTCCTGGGGATGACGCATGTCAGGCCCGGAGTGCTGATGTCAGCATGGCTCCTAGCTGGGTGACTGGTTCTTACTTTCAGCCTTTGGGCTGCTTGCATCTCTAACAATGTGACCGGGACTCTGTCTAAGGCATTGGTGGGTCTCAGTTCCATCCATCTGGATCTCAGCTTGGACACTGTGCAGAGGGGATAAGGTTTCATCCTTGCCCCATCAGCCAGTCTGGTGATTTTATATTGAGATGTTGCTCTCCATAGAGATGCTCATTCTGTTGGCCACACAAGTCTATACCATCTTGACTGTCCAGCTCTTTGCATTCTTTATTTTATTTTTTTTAATTTATTTGACAGAGAGAGACACAGTCAGTGAGAGGGAATGCAAGCAGGGGGAGTGGGAGAGGGAGAAGCAGCTCTTTGTATTCTTAAATCTATGGTAAAAGCAGGCATTTAAGCATATAATTTTGAAAATGCATCTCAGACATTTGATGACCTCCCACCAAGATTTGGTTATAGACTTCCAGCTGAAGGTTTAAAGGGTTTTTTGATTAACTGGAAGCCAGAGAATGCCTATGAACCTGTAATGCCTCCACCACTGAAAGACAATTCATCTGGCACTTTCATTGTGTTAATTAGAAGACTTGATTGTAATTTTGATGTAAAGGTTTTAAATTCACAGAGAACAGGATTCAAAGCAGCCATAGTTCACAATTTTGACTCTGATGACCTCATTAGCATAGGATTCAGTGACATTGATGTGCTAAATAAAATGGACATTCCATCTCTCTTTATTGGGGAATTATCAGCTAATTCCCTGAAAGATGAATTCACATATGAAAAAAGGGGCCACATTATCTTAGTTCTAGAATTTAGTCTTCCTCTGGAATACTACCTAATCCCCTTCTTTATGGTAGTGGGCATTTGTCTCATCTTGTCATTTTCATGAAGTAGGTAAATTAATGTTAAATATATGTTAAAAAATAGTATGGATTGTTCTAAAAATCATTGTTTTGAGTGAGAGGAGCCTTACATAAAGGAGTACATATTGTATGAGTCCACTTATATGGTTGGGTCTGATAAAGGTAAAGATAATCTGGGTAGAAAAATTGGAACAGTGAATGCTTCTGGGGGGCTAGGAAAGGGTGAGAGATTTCCTGAGAAGGGTAGAAGGGACCTTTTGGGGGGGTGAGTCGTGTTCTGTATCTTGAGAGAGGTTTAGGTTGCACAAATTTCTGTATACTTAAATTTTGTGCATTTTGTTGTATAGAAATTTTACCTAAGGGGAAAAAACTAAAAAAATATTAAACACTAAGTAATGATACATCTGCTAAAGTATTTGGGGGGACACATACTGATTATCTGCACCTTACTTTGGAGTGCATTGTAAAAAAATGAAGAGAAAAAGAGGTGTATATTGATAGGTAGATAGAGGGATGGATAGATAGGTGTTAAAGATGCAATACAATGTTAATTGTAGATTCGAGGTAGTGGATATATGGGTATTATGAACTTTATTCAACTCTTCTCTGTATTTGAAATTTTTCATGTTAAAATGTAAATAAAGAATAGTCTGAGGACTTGAAAAACATATTATGTGGCAAGTCTGGAAATCAGATTCTACTCTCTCTTCAGGATTTGTTGTCGTTGTTTGCCTAATGATTTTTCTGAGCTAAATCTGTAAAGCCTGTATTCTTCGTTGTGTGTGACCTCTGTTAGCTGGGTGATCAGTTAATGAATGGACAGAGATTTGCATAAATGCCTGGAACCAGTAAGTTTCCCAGTTTCTGCTGAGGAGCTCCCTGGAACATATGTCTTTCACACTCAGCCAGGCAGTTGACAGCTCTGCCTTCCTTTTCACTTCCTGCTTGCACAGAGCTTCAAGGTCAGTCACAGCTGAGAGCTAGGGTCTTAGCTCTTTTCTGAGCATGTGCACAGCCCTGGGCAAGCGAACAGCCCCATACATGTGAATGGACCTTTTAGATTTCCAGGAATATTTTGACGCTTTTCAAAACTCCTAATGGACATTTCTTTCATTCCCCAGATTTCCCTTGATAAGCTTTTTGCTTAGGCTTTTGTTTGTCCCGATTGTTAACCATTGCCTCAGTCAGCAGTGATGTTAAACAATTAATAAATGCCCCCAGAGACAAGGCTGTTCACACTGAGGGAACTCCGAGTCAGAGTCAGGTAAAAAGAAGCCTTCCATAAAGGGTGCACTTGTCGTGATGAGCACTGAGTGATGTATACAGTTGTTGAATCACTGTCTTGTACACTTGAAACTAATACAACAGTGTATGTAAACTCTATTGGAATTAAAATTAAAAAAAAAACTTAATGAAAAAAGAAGGCTTTCAAATGGAGTCTTCCAGATAGGTCAAATACTGACAATTATCTGTTAATTAGGCTTTGAAAGTTCCAACCCCATTCTGTATCCTCTAGTGGCTGCTAGACTGCTGGTTTTCACTCTGATCGCAGACTATTGATTTTCAAGGCTGCTGTGTAGCTGAGAGCCGGGGGATGGGAACAGGTCAAGTTAAAATGCCATAAACCTCACTGCTCTTACTGTGATTTAGCTGTTCTTCTGAAATAAATGCTCTCTGAATTGCCACAAGCCTTTGGTTAATTTTCAGAGTCCTGGAAAATTGTTATCGACTATTTTTGCCAATGATTTTATTGTTATGTGGAGGAGAGGATTTTTGGGGTCTTTAGCCTTCCTTTTCTTTTTTTTTTTTTGATGTCTCTCCAACACGTGGCTTTTGGATAAAGGTTTTTTTTTTTTTTTTAAAGATTTTATTTATTCATTTTTTGAGAGAACGTGCGCGAGTGCATGAGCCGGGAGGAGGGGCAGAGGCAGAGGAAGAGGGAGAGAGAGAATCCTCAAGCAGACTCCCCGCTGAGCAGGGAGCCCAATGCGGGTGATCCCAGAACGCTGGGATCATGCCTGAGCTGAAATCCAGAGTCAGATGCTTAACCGATGGAGCCACCCAGGTGCCCCTTGGGTAAAGTGTTTTTAAAGGATGGAGGACTTCACAGTAGTTTTGCCTCATGACTTCAGTATAGTTTTAGCATGATTTCTTTTTTCTTTCTCTTTCCTTTTTGTGAATCCTTGTTTCTGTTTCTTTTTTGAGGTAATGGAGAGTGTGTAGCCTGCCTCCTAAACAGGGAATAGCCAAATGGTGCATCCTTTGAATCACGCTTTCTGTATTTATGGTTTACCTCTGGAGGGACTAGATGCTCTGCTCTGAAGTGGCATCACTGGCCTTTCACCCCACCCCCCCATTCCTGCTGGCCTTTTCTTTGGGTTGCATCTCATCCCCTAGATTCTACTTCATTCCTGATTAGGGGATATCAGTAAGAATTTTCAGAATTTTCTGGATTCAGTTTCTCTCATCTCCACAATGCTGCTTGACAATAATGAAAGGAGCTAAAGGTTGCTATCATAAATCTTCAGTCTCTTGTCTCTGATGGCACGTATCAACACTTGTGTTATTGCTGTCTTCCTCCGTTTGCTGCTTGCACATTATCATTCTTTTTCCTTTTTGTATTTATTTTGTTAGGTTTTGGGGGTAGAGGTTTAGTGATTCAGTTTTTGCTTTGTACTGACTTTTTGAGATGATACAGAATTATTTACTTTAAAATAAATAGTAAATGTCTGTCAAGTGAGAGTTTTGGTTTTAAAAAATAAGTGTGTAGCCCTTTCTTTCTGGTTGTAGTTTGTTAATGAGGTCAATTTCTTACTGCAGTCACTCCTAGTTTGTGCCACTCTAGCAATGCCATTTCCACGTAGGATGTACTAATATTTCTTCTCAGTGGGAGGAGTACAGTGGAACGTGTTGAGAAAATGAGAGATAGAATCCATTTTGTTTTAACTCTTTAAATTCAAGTCATTTGATTCTTCAAGAGTCAACTCAATTCTTATAATAGTATTATGTTGCAGGTCTGTATGATCCTGAATGTGGCTGGATATGTAATATATAAATAATAGAAATAGTAGTAGTAGTAGTAGTAATAGTAGTAATGTGAAACTTTTGATAATATGTAGGTTGTATTTTTAGTTCACTTGTGCAAGAATGTTATAAGGCAATTGTGTTATTTAGATTTGTTTGCCCAAGTCTTATAGTACTTTTTTTTGTTCACATGGATAAAATATTAAAATGTGAATATGTTATCTTCACAATTTTATGTTCTTTTAAACTCCAATTCCTTAAAAAAAAAGCCCCATCTACAAAGCATTACCAGTTTTGCTTTTGTAAAAAATGAAACAAACAACCCCCTCCCCACAAGAAACCCCTAAATTTATTGATTGGTCGTTCAGAAAAAATTATAAAATTCAGTAATTTCTTAAACTTAAAATAAAATGAGGTTATTTCTGTGTCTCAGGAGACTCGCTAGACCCAGTGGTGGTGTGCTAGTGTGGATGTAATGAAATTTAATACATTAAGGATTATATTGGCAAGTCCGTAATATGTCATTCCCCTGTCTCTCTCACTGTACCAGATATCCTAATTATTAAAAAACCACAAACAGACACACAAAAATTCCATCAAACCAGATAACTACATAACATCTGGAAAAATGGTTTTAGTTAAGGAACAGATCAATGAGTGATCATTTTTTTTCATGTTAATCATTTGTATTTATATTTATTTTATATTCTTTTCTTTGGACAGTTATTTTATTTTTAAAGATTTATTTATTCATTTTAGAGAGAGAGAAAGAGTGCACATCTGAGGGGAGGGGCAGAGGCAGAGGGGGAGGGAGAGAAGCAGACTCCTCCCTGAGCACAGAGCCTAACACAGGGCTTGATCCCAGGACCTGGTGATCATGACTTTAGCTGAAACCAAGAGTCAGATGCTTAACTGACCGAGCCACCCAGGTGCCCCTGGACAGTTATTTTAGAAGAGGTTGATGAACTGAACTTATTCATGCAACACATCATGCAAGTGCTGCTGATTACATAGACCTGGAGTAAATGTAGGTCCTACCATCAAGGGAGGGGTATCTGTATAACCCTAGAAATTTCTTGAGTTTGGTAATTAAGACATGGACTCTTATTTAATAGTGGTGGTATTATTTTTCAAAAAACACCTAAGATATTTTAAATATAAGCACTGCTCTGTCATATATTTATTTTCATATGTCCCTGGGTAGCCTGTTTTAAGAGTTTTATGGGCATGTGGCTTTTCTGATAGACTGAATACATTTTTCAGGATCTTGCATAATCTAGTGACTCTCAGAATTATGTTGTCAGGAATAGAATTTTATTGCTTGTAGGTTTACTCTTCACATGTTTATACTCTTCATATATTTATGATTGAAAAAGTGAAGAGCTATTTTAAGGTGGAAGGGAATGAATGAGCTTAGCTCATCTTATGTTGTCCCTTGAGAGAACATCACTCTCAAGGATTTGGCACTTCCACTCCACTTTATTGGATAGGAAGAGGTCATGGGTTACTAGTCTCAGTCAGTTTCTCCATTTTATGGAAAAGAATACTCCCCAAGTTTTTAGAAAGGAGCACGTGAAAGAAGATACGAAGCTTTGGCTTTGTGTCTAAGATCATACCTTTAACTCGTAATTACAGCGCTAATGATAATGGCTTAGGGGGACGTAGTGAGGAATAAGGTGTTATAACTTATTAAATCTACTATGTTTGTGTTAATTCAGATATATTCATGAGATAAAGAAACCAGTAAGTTTCAAATGTTCATATCAAGTTGAGCATTTCAAAGTTTATTTCCTACTGCTTTGATTAGCTGTATCCTTAAGACAAGTTGTAGTCTTTCCTTATTATTCACATGAAAGATTAGCATTTATAAAAGATGATTTCACTGATATTTCATTTAACTAATTAAATCTGTTTAATTTTTATTTGTTGATTTAAAAATCAAATATTAAATTGTGTCTATTTACAAAGAAACATTTTTGTTTTTTTCTCTGCTTATAATAGTGGATTTACTTTCTGTATCTTACATAGAATCTCTAAATTGGTATTTTTACCTAACTAATGATCCAAGGAAACACATGTAATGAGTTCTTTTATAGATACATTTCTGTTAAGTAGAGAAAAAATACAGATGAAAATAGCAAAAAGCTGAAATAAAACAAAAGAGAATTTTAATTTAGTTTTCATGCTTAGAAATGTCTGAGACCATATTCTTTAAATATATAGTTTTTCATGAAATGTCAAATTAGATGTTTTGAAAACTATGTTAACTCTTTGAAGTTGTGATCACCTAGCTTTTGTCCATCATCTTTGAAAAGCATTTAAGTGCTAAAACATACATGGTTATATAAGTTACAAAGAAAACTACTGAAAAAAATACTTCTGCTTTGTAAGATCTCATATTCTAAGATAGATTACACTCATTTATTCATTTTATTAAATATAGAGGGGATACATGGGGATAGACTTTAATTAAATAATACAGAAACGAATAAAAATCATCAGTATCTTAAGTCCTGAAGAGTGGAGATTTATAGCGCTGTGAGAGCATTATGTGGAGGGATTTGATGTAGTCATGGTCATCAGGGAAATTTCTCTGTGGAAGTGATGATGAGTTGAGCTCTGAAAAAACACTGAGAGTTACTAGGCAAAGCGTAAGAAGAAGAATCATATTCCCTCTGCTTGGAATTTTTTACATATTTTATACTGTATAATGTATTGACACGTTCATACTGGCCTGAGAGAGCAGTTCTAGTTCATGTCCTTTTTCAGACAAGGAAACCAGAACCCTTGGAGGTTAAGTAACTTGCCTAAGATTCATAGCTACTTCTGAGAAAAATTGAACTAGGATTTATGATTAATGCCCTTTCTATTAAGTCTGGTTCAAGACATAAGAATAACAGAACAAAGATGCAGTTAACTTCTTGTTCGTTCATTTATTTACTCAATTTATAAAGCACCACTAGTGGAAGAGTCTGTGCTACTTGCTGTGAAAGATACAGAAGTGAATAATAGGTGGCATTTGACTTTAGGGAGCTTATCATCTAGTAGGGAATATAAAACGGTATCTGAATTTATAGAGTAAAATTATACATGTCAACAGAAAAATGCAGATAAAATACGGAAATTGAGATGAGGAAAGAATTACGTCAATTTGGAATGAGTTTGTGAAGGCTTCCTGGAGAGAATGATAATTGAGCTGGGCTCAAGCATGAAAATGAAGGGCATTTGGTGCAAAATGAACTGCATGAGCAAAGAAGAAGGTTGTCAGGACATCAGCAGGTAGTTCTCTTTAGATGATACTAAAATGGGTCAAGGGATAGATAGTGGGAAATAAATTTGGAATATGAGACTTGATTGTAGATAAGTACTAAGATAAAGGAGAGCCAATATTAAAAAGGGGCATAAATAAATCATAACCGTAGGTCAATGCTAAGGACACTGGGTAGAACATAAAGAAAGCTTGAATGCATAGTTACTTTAAGGGATGCTGGGGATACAAAGATGAATACATGCAATTTAAGAATAGAAGTAAGTGTGATCTAGGAAATGTGGAGAAAACCTAGTATGAGAGTTTCATGACTAGGTTGGGGGGATAGCCATTAGTTCTCCTGTGAAGAGTTTTCAAAGGCTTTGTAGTTAGGTGGAGTTTCAGTTGTTCGTCTCTGCTCTTGTTTTGTCTCTTTGGACCACTGGTTCACTTTAAGTCAATCATGATCCAGCTGTTGACAATGGAGTCTTACTGAGCCAGATGTTACCACACTATGCCATACGTCCTTTAGCTTATGAGGCTGCTGGCTCCTTCAATTATTCATTCACCAAAGGTTTTTTTTTTTCTTTAAATTTTTTGTTGTTATGTTAATCACCATACATTACATCATTAGTTTTTGATGTAGTGTTCCATGATTCATTGTTTGTGCATAACACCCAGTGCTCCACGCAGAACGTGCCCTCTTTAATACCCATCACCAGGCTAACCCATCCCCCACTCCCCTCTTCTCTAGAACCTTCAGTTTGTTTTTCAGAGTCCATCGTCTCTCATGGTTCATCTCCCTTTCCGATTTCCCCCCCATTCATCCTTCCCCTTCTGCTATCTTCTTTTTTTTTTCTTAACATATATTGCATTATTTGTTTCAGAGGTGCAGATCTGTGATTCAACAGTCTTGCACACTTCACAGCGCTCACCCTAGCACATACCCTCCCCAATGTCTATCCCCCAGCCACCCCATCCCTCCCACTGAACCCCCACTCCAGCAATCCTCAGTGTGTTTCCTGAGATTAAGAATTCCTCCTATCATCATTCACCAAAGGTTTATTGAGAGATTACTATGTGCCAGGCACTGTGATTAAGTGTTGAGAGTCCTATCCTCAAGGGTCTTGTGTTTGACATGTTAAACAAGTAATTAAAAGTACGGTGTGATATGGAAGATAAAGCCAGGGCTCTTTTCAATGATCTTAACATTTCAAGGAAATTGAAAATAGTTCTGTTAGTTCATATTTTAGTTGTCAGTGCCAGAGTCCTTGATGGTCACTAGGAAAAATCTGTATTAATTCTGAAATGCATGACTCTCCTTACTGTGTGAGGGGTAAAAAGAGAAGGAGGACTCATGGCTGGGAGCATGGCCTTGGAGTCCAACCATCCTGGCTGGATTTCAGTCAGTACTTACTTGCTGGGTGACCTTGTATAAGCTACTTAATGTCACTGCACTCAGTTTCTCCAGCTGTAAAATGGGGAAAATTAGATCTACCTCTTAGTCAGACTTTAGTGAGATGGATATCAGAAGCACACTGCCTTCTATATAGTAAGTGTTCAGTGAGCGACATCTTTTTACAAAGATACAGTACAAAGATACAGTAAGAGAATGGGATCTAACTAGCACCTTCATCTCCATGTAGTATTGTAAGTTTTTTTTTTTTTTTTTTTTTGAGAGAGATAGAGTAAGAAAGAGAGAGAGCATGAGAGGGGGCAGGGTCAGAAGGAGAAGCAGGCTCCCCACCAAGCAGGGAGCCTGATGTGGGACTCGATCCTGGGACTTCGGGATCATGACCTGAGCTGACGGCAATTGCTTAATGACCGAGCCACCCAGGCGCCCCGCCCATGTAGTATTTGGATACCATCTCCACCCATCACTGTCCTTGGGCAAGAAACCTGAACTTGTGCTGCTTCTCCCATATACAAAAAGGGATTGTGTTGTCCCCTCCTTCCTTTTAGGAAAGGTATAAAGATTAATTATACCGTATAGTATTTTTTTCACTTGTGGAGAAGATGCTACATCAAGAATGCTTTATTCCTTTCCTCAAATTTATTTTTCTACAAGAGTTGAAAATGCTTCATGTCTCTTTCTAATCTTATTATTATTTTTTTCATGCACGTGGCTGTTTACAGCTTTTAAGGTGATGTGTGGACATTTCTCATGAAACTAATAATTTGTGTCACTTTATAAAGCATTGCCCAAGTCCTTTCTTGCCAATCTTCTTGTGACATGTAACAATTGTTAGGTGGGATGGATGCATATACAGATGCTTAACCAGATTTTATTGATTATAAATAAAATAGCTTAAAAATAAAACTTTAAAAATATAATCACTGCTGCCTTTTTCACAAGAAATTCAGAATAAAGAAATATGGAGTGTTCTCTTAGGGACAGGAACATGGCTTGGTTCTTTCTTCATTGCATTTAGACATAGATGCAATCTGGAAAGCCATTTTCAGAACCATTACAGTACAAAATAGAGTACAAAAGGAGTGTTCAGAAGACAGGATTGGAGCTGATCATGCCTTCAGAAAGGCTTTGACACTATACTCTTAAAAATGAAATAGCTATAGGGCATATCAATCTTCTCAGAAAGCCCCAGTGTTTGTAAGAAATGCCACATTACTTATTTCTTTTAAATAAACCTAAACCCAACTCTGAACTCCCATCCCACTAGCTTAAAGGGAATTCAGTTTCAGTCATAAAGGCACTCCCTCTCTCACTGACAAAGTTATGGCGTCCGGTTCCTGGGGGTGTCGCCCAGAACAGCGCTCAGAGGTGATCCTTGGTCTTGGTCCAAATTAGTTTCCACTTTGATACCCATTGTCCACCAGTTTCTCTCAACCCAGCGTACTGGCATTTTGGGTTGAACAGTTTTTGTCATGTCGAACTATCCTGTGCACTGTAGGATGTTTTTGGCATCCATAACTCTTACTCATTTTGACAACAACAACAACAACAAAAGCCTACCTTTCCAGAGCCCCTTAGTTGAGCTGCCTAATATACCAGCTTTCATCTCCCCAGGCAGTCCCTTGGGGTCTGATGGTGTTGTGGCTACTGTGTCACCCAGCGTGTGGGGAGTTAGGGGGCTCAGGTGCTCTGAATGGAGTCTTGTGTGGCCACTTTGCTGGCGTTTCCTATGGAAACCCAACCTCTTTCCTGGAACTCTGGAAGGGGGAGGCCCTAGATGCCTTTACTGAAGATCCCACAGACCTCCGGCCCTTCATTAAGCCTGGGACTGCTTGTGCCATCCCTGTCCCCACCTTTATCTGTAACTCTCACCCAGAATGCATTAGCTTTTTTTTTTTGTTGTTTTTTTTCCATAGCACAAGGATTTTGGAAAACTCTGGCAAGGAAAGGAGGTTCTCTTCAGGTTACTTCTGCCTCAGCCCTGCAGCCCACACTGTGGCAAGGGAGTGCAGAAGGCCTGGTCATCCGTTCTTAGAAGGTAGGAGTGGAGTTTAAGAAGGCCAAATTGAAAATACAAACTACTAAATGTTGTTTCACTCTTTTCCATCATTCAACAGCAGTAAAACCAAACAGCTAGCTAATATCTCAATGAATTATTCCATCACATACCCAAGTATAGATTTTTATATCACATCCCTCGAAAACAAATGTTCCTGACCTACCTGTCTGGTCTGATTTCTTTACTATAGGGAATCATACTCTGTAACTTGGGTAAATAGGACCATGGCTGTGGGTTAGGCTGAGGCAAAGGCAGAGAGTAATTGGATAGGGTTGAGGGTATATGCAGTTTTTTCTATTGGAGTTTTTCAACTGAACAACAGAAAGCAGAAAACTATTTGAACCACTGTTATTCATAATTCTCCTGTGGATGGTACTTTCTAGTTTGATAGGAGAGAAGTTAATTTGTTCCATGCAATGGATGCCCTAGGGCATTAGGATTTATTTTTCTTGCTGAACCCTTTGGAGTGGTTAGTGCTAATCCCATTTATCTGGTCCTGTTGTCCTGTGAAAGAATCAGAACTGTGGTTTACAGATGGCTTGTCATCTGTTAAAGGAGGATGATAATAGTACCTACCCCGTGGGGCTGGTAAAGCTTAAAGGAAGTAATGTATATCAAATACCCAGAACACTGCCTGGTACTCAGTAAGTCTGTGTAAGGGGACCATGTGTAGGTGTCCTGACCCTGTGCTAAGTCCTTTACATCTTTGTGCATTCTCATTCATGCTCCCTAAACCTTCCTGAGATAGGTTATTATCCCCAATTCACAGAGAAGGATATGAGGCCTAAGGAGTTTTTTACCCACCCAAGGAAACACAGGGTGTGAGTGGATGAGTTGGTGTTGGTTACAAGTACAGAAAGAAACATCTTTGCATATGGGAGGAGGAGAGTGGCTCAGACCCACCATACTGTCAAAGCGTCTGTGAGTTTTGGTTTCTACATGCCTGCACCCACTTTTCAACTGAAAGTAGAAAAATGAAGTAGAAAGTCCCAAGGTTAAGACTGAAAAAAAAAAAAAAGAATCTGGTTCAGTCTGTTGAATAACAGAGTTTGCACCTGGAATATATTTGTTTGAGTCCCCCTTACACACCACTGAAAAATATGCTGTAATGATAGACATTTAATGAAGCAGGCTAGTAGGCATGTTGGTAATAGGTTACATTTTATTTTCCTTAGGGTAATTATAACAGGCTTATAATATAATGAGAGAATTCTGGTTTTGGAATTGAAATTAGTTTAAATACAAATCACTGGAAAAACACAAGTCAGAACATTTTCACATTTTAAAAATTAGCAGATGTTCTGGTAGAACTTTACATTTTATATTTTCACATCATGCTCTGAAGTGATCAAGATCATGGTGCAAGTGAGAATAGTGAGCTATCGAGCTGGGGTGCCTGGGTTGGGTGAACAAAGGGGAGCCCACTAAGGAGACAGAGTAAGAATAATCAGAGATATGATGACCAACAGTGTGTGGCATCAGAGAAGCAGTTTCAGCGAGTTGATAAACAGGTTTGCAGTGCTATAGAGCAGTGTTACAAGAGTTGAGAAACATCCACTGAACAAGACAATGGAGATAACTGGTGACTTTCACAAGAAGACATCAATGGTGTTGACAGAAATCATGACAGATTGGTTTTAGACACAAATGTTAGGCTGGCAATTGAAATGGCAGGTTAGGAGTTTTCTTTCAAGTATTTTGGTTGATAAAGGGAGAAGACTGTGTAGTAGCTAAAGGAGAATATATAAATATACGTGTGTGTGTGTATTGTGTATGTGTATATATATATATATGTAATGTACATATACATGTAGTTATTTTTTTTTTTTTCTGGAAGGGAGGGAATAGAATTTAGCAGGTTTCTAGGTTGTGGGAAAGGAGGCCCCTGAGAGGGAGAGGTTAAAGACACAGGAGAAGATACGACCCATGAGCAGGCCCCAAGTGAGGCCTCAGGGCTAGATTAAAGAGATGGGGACCTGGCATGGGATTACAGGGCCGTTCCTTTGCTGGAGGAAGGAAGGAGAGGAATGAAGATGGGTGTACTTGTAGATCACTTACAAGTCATGTGTGTTAGTCTGGTGATAATGCAGCTTGCTGGTTTCAGCCATCTGAAGGAAGAAGGAAGCAATGACAATTCTTGGAAGTGGATGTGGTGAGAGATACATAGAGTGGGAAAGCTTTGTTACTAGTCTTGAAGTGCTGGAGTTCAGAACAGCAACAACACACCCAAAGACTTGTGCTTGGTATTGTGTCTTAGCTCCTAGTGACCACAATGCAGAGGGTCATGCAGGAACAAGCCGTGAGTTCTTGACCTGGACTTCGAGCTTTGACTTTGGTGACCTTGTCTATAGGTGCTGAGACATGGGTTCGAAGGGGGTATTTCCTTAGACCAGTGGTTTTCAAACCTGACTGCTAATAGGAGTCACTGGGAGAGCTTTCAAGAAATAATGACACCAGCATCACCCTCAGCTTCTGGATTGACTGATTTTGGGTGATACATGGTCACCAATATTTTTTAAAGCTCTGCAGGAGATGTGACCATGTGGCCAGAGTTGAGAACCACTGCTTTAGACCAGAGGGCAGCAAATGTTTTCTAGAAAGGGCCACATAGTAAGTAGTTCAGGCTTTGTGGGCTCTACAGTCCCTGTCGCTCAACAGAAGCCATGGATAATATGTAAATAAGCTAGCATGGCTGTGTTCCAGTAAAACTTTGCTTATGGCCACTGAAATGTGAACTTCATATAATTTTCACATGTCATGAAATAATAGTCTTCTCTTGATATCCACTCCCCCCGACCTGCCATTTAAAATGTAAAAACCATTATCTCATGGGCCATATGGGCATGGGCTGAAGTTTGCTGACTCCTGCTTTACACCCTTGCTGCTCAAAGTGTGGTCCTGAGCTAACATTGGCATCACCTGGAAGGTGGTTAGAAATGCAGAATTTTGAGCCTTGACCCAGTGCTCCTGACTCATAATCTGCATTTTAACAAAATTCTCAAGTGGGATATATACAGATTCAAGTCTGAGAATCATTCATCTGCTCCAGACCATCCTACTCCCATTCCCAACCAGCTCAGAAAATAGGGGAGCTTCTTTTTTAAATTTTTTTATTATTTATTATTTTTTTATTATGTTATGTTAATCACCATACATTACATTGTTAGTTTTTGATGTTGTGTTTCATGATTCATTGTTTGCCTATAACACCCAGTGCTCCACGCAGAACGTGCCCTCTTTAATACCCATCACCAGGCTAACCCACCCCCCACCCCCCTCCCCTCTAGAACCCTCAGTTTGTTTTTCAGAGTCCATCGTCTCTCATGGTTCGTCTCCCCCTCCGATTTCCCCCCCTTCATTCTTCCCTTCCTGCTATCTTCTTCTTCTTCTTTTTTTCAAACATATAATGTGTTATTTGTTTCAGAAGTACAGATCTGTGATTCAACAGTCTTACACAATTCATAGCACTCACCCTAGCACATAGCCTCCCCAATGTCTATCACCCAGCCACCCCATCCCTCCCACCCACCCCCCACTCCAGCAACCCTCAGTTTGTTTCCTGAGATTAAGAATTCCTCATATCAGTGAGGTCATATGATACATGTCTTTCTCTGATTGACTTGTTTCGCTCAGCATAACACCCTCCAGTTCCATCCACGTTGTTGCAAATGGCAACATTTCATTCCTTTTGATGGCTGCATAATATTCCATTATATATATATATATATATATATATGTATATATACATCTTCTTTATCCATTCATCTGTCGATGGACATCTTGGCTCTTTCCACAGTTTGGCTATTGTGGACATTGCTGCTATAAACATCGGGGTGCACGTACCCCTTTGGATCCCTACCTTTGTATCTTTGGGGTAAATACCCAGTAGTGCAATTGCTGGATCGTATAGTACCTCTATTTTCAACTTTTTGAGGAACCTAGTAGGGGAGCTTCTTTATCCATCCAGTTGTCTCAGCAACCTTTTAATAAAAGCTACAGAGCATTTGAGGAGAACTCTGTGGCAAGAAGCTGTCTTCTGGATGTTCTGAATTGCTTAACAATTCAGATAGTCTTGCTTTAGGTCTTAGAACTTCTAAATGGAGAGTTAACATTCTGCTATGAAAACGAGGACTTTAATTTCTATTCTAGCACATAGAGAGGATCTGTCTTCCTACAGAACAGGCAAACTGTGGTTCCTGGAGACAGAACCAAACTTTTCTTTAAGAAACACCTTGAATTTATGTGACAGCCTCTAACAAAAACTTTTTTGAGACTCCAGAAAACTATATCCAAGAGCATATAAGAGGTCATCTTAGCCTAGCCTTGTGGGAGGAAAATCATGGAAATCACAGATGAATATTAAATATCTCAAAATTAGCCTATACACTCATAGTGAGGCCGTTACCCAAAGAAGTGACCCTTGCCTTTTTTGCATTGCAGAGATTCAAAAAGCAAACTGTTTAGCAAATAATGCTCCTACTAAGACTCATTTCAGGTAAATTAGAAAGAACATTAAAGTGTGACTCAAAATACCTTTTATCACAACTCCGACATGTGTATGCTCTGAAAAGTAGGGACAGATTAGTATGATCTAGAAGAGCTCATGCTACTGTGTGTTTATGAGTTGAGCTAAGGCTGTGTATTTGTGGGTTGACAAAACAACTATTAGGACTGTCCAAAAACAGTTTTCAGGCTGAAGTATTTGTTCTGTAAGAAAGAAACAATTTCCTTTTAGCTTCAGTTATTACGCTGTAGCAGATTTACTTCCCATTTGACTCTGGTAAGAGTAAGATTAATAAGGGAACTGTAGCAAGACTAAAATATTAATTCCCCTAGGATGTGGAGAAAAACCACATGCATACAAATGTGTTTAACATTGATTTCCCACATTATTTACTTTGGCTAATTTCCTTTTAAACTCACATATATGTGTAGATTTGGACACCTGTTGAAGAGAATATTAAGCCTTGACTTATTTTGTTCATTCATCTTTTTTTTTTTATTAGCTCATTCTCACTCTTTTGTAAAACAGTGACCATCACTTCTTTCTTTAAGCTATTTGGGCAGAGATAAAAAAGATCACAGACCCTTAAATTTTATACCATCCTTATATGATCATCAGGGAATGACCCCCTCTGACTTCCTACATTTCCTTTCAACAAGTTTGATACTGTAGACATTTTACAATATGAACACTAACCTGGTATTAAAAAAATAATATGCTGCTGATGGACCTTACCACCAGAGACATTGATGTCATGCCACTTTGAGGAGTTGAAAACTCTGATGATAAATTACTGAAATGGTTAAAAATGCATGCAGAGTGGTCTTTTCCAGCCATATCCCCCAGCACACCTCTGTGATGTGTACATTATGCTTCGGCCAAACCAGACTGTTTCTCAGGAGTGTGCATTTTTCTGTGGTTGGAGCTTTGCTTATAATATTCTCTATATTTAGAAAGCCCTCTAGCCACCTTTTACTGACAAAATCCCATCCATCCTACAAAGCTCAGCTCACAAGCCCCCTCATTCACATATCCTTCCCGATCCTGCCAACTGGATGTGATATTTATCTCCGTTGGGCCCTCAAAGCACTTTGTATGTACCTCTCTTATGGCACTTAGCTCATTCTGCCTTATGTTTTAGTTATTTGTGACCTTGAATTCTTCCCTCTGCTAGGCAGCTGGAGAGCAGGGACTATGTCTTCTTTATTCCTGAAACTCTTGAAAGTTAATGCTCCTGTTTCCTCAAGAAGATCATTCTTGAGGAGCCCAAGGACAGACTGGTCAGAAAAAGGACAGATTATATCAGGCATAAGTTTCTTTTGTCTTTTGGATAATGTTGATCAAAAGAGAATAGATTATACTTAATACGGGAATTGTATCTATTTTAGAATTAGAAATATGATATGTGAAGTAGGGGAATGAAGAGGCATGTGGAGACTGTAGAGAGATCCATGAGACAATGAGGAGGAGACAGAAGAATGTCGGTGTTCTTGTGATCACAGATGTGAGACGGCTTATAATGTGCGTAACTGTGTAACTGATGCTGTTGATATCTCACTCCACACTGCTTGCATCTACTTCTAAGTTTTCCTACAGTGTGGTCACGGCTGGCTTCCCGTCTCAAGTCTTTGTGTCTCTGCTTCTCTGCTTGAGGGCTTACTTCCGGGTCCTAGTTGCTTGCTTAACCCACACAGGCTAGCTCAGAAATGCCAGGGAGTTCATGCCTCTGTGGGCAACCCACAACCAGTGAGGGATGGCTGTCAGTGGTTATATATCCCATCTTGTCTCTTCCCTGATGAGACAGTTCTGAAAGAGATTGTCTGTGGCTTACCAGAAGGGCCCCCATGGGATTGAGTCTCAACTGGCCACACCATGAATCTGATCATTATCTCATTTTTTATTGGCCCCCCCCTTCCTGATCTCACTTTTATGTCTCCCAAACTTGTGCTGCCCGTGATCATACAGCAAATAAGGTCTTCTTTTGGGATTAGCCCATCCTAAGACATTCTGACCAAGTAGAGCTGAGGTCTTAGAAAAGAATACATGACTTCAATTATGAGGTTCAGTCTTCATATTAATAAAATGTCATGGGGTGTCTGGGTGGCTCAGTCGGTTAAGCATCTGACTCTTGATCTCAGCTCAGGTCTGGATCTCAGGGTTGTGAGTTCAAGCCCCATGCTGGGCTCCATGACAAGCGTACTTTAAAAAAACAACAACAAAATAATGTTAAAATGACAGTAGCCACAGATAAAACAAGTGTAGAGTAATCAGAGTGGAAAAAATGTGGCTTAGTTAGCATCTTTTGGAGAAGGATTTTTGTAGGAGTCTAGGAAGAATATGTGCAATGAACCAAGGATGGACTTATAAAGGGATGGCCTGGGGTTGTGGAGGAAAGTAATTGTTTTGAGCCTTCGTGCTTGAAAATGCAGTGTGTAGTATATACTTCTCATATCTCCTGTTGAATTTGGCCATAATCAGTATAATTAAATATATGTTTTATACATCTACACTGCACAAATCTGCCGTGTCTGGTTGCCATTTCATTATGATTGCAATGGGGGAAGTGAATCCAGAAGTATCACAGATGAATCTACATTATCAAGCTTTGGAAGAGGTTTACAGAGGATTGGCTTTGATTCACCAGTTAGAGATTAAAAAAAATTTTTCACCATATTACATTTATTTTTCACACATGTGACAGGATAATAGACTTATATCCTAATTTATATGTTACTTTACCCATGCAAGGTAGATTTAGAGTCAGCCTTTGGGGTAGGAAAAAACAGTAGGAAAAGAATTCAAAAGTCTGGCCCCTGCAGAGATTTAAGGTATGAAAGAAGATATTAGAAAAAAAAAATAAGACTCTTAGATGATAACCCATATTGGCTTAAGCCAAAAAAGGACTCTATTATTTCATATAGCTGAACAGTCCAGGGTTAGAAGTCCTCTCAAACCAGCGTGATGCATGGTTCAATGTCCCTAGGTCATTTTCAGGCCCTGCACTTAATGGGGTAGCTCTATTCTCAGACTTTGAGATGGACCTTAGAGACCTGAGAGTCTCTTCAGCACAAGAAAAGATAGCACAACAGAAAAGAGAGTTCATACTCAAATTTAGGAATTGAACCTCACTGGCCTGACTTGGGTCATGTGTCCATCTCCAAATAGAGGCCATGACAGTGAAATGAACACACTAGCTTATTTGACTTTCTGCTTTCTAATCTGTATGCCATTCGTGTCTTTTTCTTGATTTATTGCTCTGACTAGGTCCTCCAGTATAATGTTGCATAGAAAGAGTAAGAACAGGCATCCCAGCTTTTACCTGATATTAGAGAAGGATGCTTTAGTGTCTATAAAATATGATGCTAGTTGTAGGCTTTATATAGATTTCATCTATCAGATTGAAGAAGTCCTCTTCCATTCCTAGTTTGCTGAGGAGTTTTAAAAAAATCATGAATTGGTGTTTTTTGTTAAATGCTTTTTCTGCATCAATGGAGATGATTATGTGGATGTTCTTCTTTGTTCTGTTAGTATGGTGAATTACGTTAATGGATCTCACCTTGATTCCTGGCATAAACCCTACAAAGTCATGATGTATTGGATAAGTTGTGTAAGTTGCTGAATTCTGTTGTGTGTGTGCGCGTGCGCGCGCTTAATTTTTATGTCCATATTCTTGAGTGATATTTGTTTGTTGAGTTATTTTGTGTAATATCTTTATCTGATTCTGGTATCAGGGTAATGCTGGCCTCATAAGATGAGTTGGGAAGTGTTCCCTCTTCCTCTCTTTTCTGACAGAGTCTGTGTCGGAAGATTAACTTATTTTAATTCATAATCTTACTCTGATTCTCAAGGAGTAGAGTCAGTTTTACCCAAGTGCATAAATTGACAATGGGAGAGTTTTTCAGAGTTCTTCTGAAAAAAATGGAGGTCCAGTTGCCACAAGAAAGAAGAATGGGAAGCTGGGCGACAGATTTAAGGTACAACAACTGACCATTATACACAATGAGGCAGAACAGGGCTTCTCTTCACCAAGACTAGGTAAGATTCCCTGGTGGGGCAAGAAGGAGAGAGTGAGCTAGAAGGAGGAGAAAGGGCTCTTAATCAGGGGTCATGAATAGGCGCAGAGTTAGTTTCTAGAGGTTGCCCAGTGCCCACTGTGATGGGAACCTCTTGGGAGCCACCTTGAGTCTCCATCTGAGTAAGAATTTGTTATTGCCTTCCCTGTGGCAAGCGTGAGGTCCTCACCCCCTGCCAGCAGGGCTTCCATTGACTTTCAACGACGTGATGCATCTTTGTGCCTCCACATTTTGCTTACTTCCTACCCTACTCACCTAAGTGGCAACCCACCTTTCGGTGTCCTTGGATAATCACACCGCTTTCAACCCAATTCCCACAGGTAGAGTATGAGCCTATACCCCGGAAAAGTGGGGTGTGAGGCAGCAAAGCTTGCCACATCTGTAGTTAGATGGGGTAGATAGAGCCTGAGGAAACTCTCTAATACAAGTAATCATCCAAAAAAGCTGTGTAATTCATCTCTCTGAAGTTGTTAAAATGCTTTTATTTTATACCATTTTTTTCATCTTAATCTATCTGTGATTCACCCCTTTCTTGTTAATCCTCAATTATTCTTCTTAACTTCTGAGATTAAGGAAAGGTAATTGGCCAATGCTTTTTCCTTCTGGACTTGTCTCGGATACACTTTTTTAAAAATTGCAGTCTCGGGGTGCCTGTGTGCCTCAGTCGTTTAAGCGTCTGCTCAGGTCATGAGCCCAGGATCCTGGCCGAGTCTCCTTCTCCCTCTTCCTCTGCCTCTTCCCTCTGCTTGTGCTCACCCTCTTTCTCAAATAAATAAATAAAATCTTTAAAAAAAAATATTGCAGTCTCTGGTCTTAAAGAGGAGAATTTTCCCTCATTACCAGCTGGTTAAAAAATCTGCTTGGGCTTTTATTAACACTAAACCTAAGAAATCATAATATGACAACACAGGATCCAGTAGCGCCTTGCTCATTTTACTTTATCTTGCTCTGGGGTGTGTTTTATATCAGGTGGCAACAGGGCCAGAGCTTCGGATGATGTAGACAAAGGCTCCGCCCTGTGGGTGCTCTGCAACCCAGTAGAGTAGAAGTGGTGGGCACTGAAGACTGGATAAGACGGAAGTGGACAGAATTTGAGAGGCTGCTAATTTACTAATTTACACAGCACACCGTTAGGGGCCAAGCAGAGAAGAGTCAGTTAAACTTGTGAGCATTCTAGAAAGGTAGGTTAAGGACTCTTCATTCCTTGAGGTTTGTACTTCAATTTTGCAATCTGGGAGTTGGCCATTCAGTTAATCTAAGGAGTGATTAAGCCCTAGGCAGAATGTACTCACAATGACCAAATTCTGATTTCAGCTAGAAATGAGTTTAATAACTTAAAATAGCAAATCCTTCTTCCTAGAAGGGAAGTTTACATAAGACCAGAAATAACAAGAGCCATAATGCAAGACGAGAAAGCAACCTGGTGAATATACACTATTTGAATAAAGAAGGATCCCTACGGAAAAGCCAATCCCAACTTTTAGAGTACTCTAGTTTAGTTAGGGTTCTTCTGCCCTTAACCATGATCCCATTTCTTTCCACTAATCTTTCAGAAATGCTCCAGGTTGCTCCCTTTAATATTTTTTTTTAACCAGACATTCCAGATTGCCTCATTCAGTGAGCACGCATAACAATAATAGCTGATATTTATTGAACATTTACTGTGTCTTAGTACTGTTCCTAATGTTTTCTATGGATTATCTTCTTTATCCCTTATGCTCAATCTATGAAATAAGTGCTATTATCTACCCCCACCTCCCAGTCTTTTTCTTTTTTCTTTTTTAAAAGATTTTATTTATTTATTTGAGAGAGAGAATGAGGGAGAGAGAGCACATGAGAGGGGGGAGGGTCAGAGGGAGAAGCAGACTCCCCGCTGAGCAGGGAGCCCGACGCGGGACTCGATCCCAGGACTCCAGGATCATGACCTGAGCCAAAGGCAGTCGCTTAACCAACTGAGCCACCCAGGTGCCCCCCAGTCTTTTTCTAATGAAGAAACGAAGGCCTGCAGAAGAAAATAAGGCATCTTACCCCAAGCTCACACTGTTAGGGAGGGTGGTTCCAGAACCCATGCTACCGAGCATCTACGATCCTCTCAGTTTTTCTTTTGAGCTGGTTGAGACATTAGAGATGATTTGTTGTGATCTGTGTTGATTTTTAAAGATGAGCGAATAGAGAAGGTTACAGGAGCGCAGTTTATGGCTGATGGACAAAGTCAAGCTGTCCTCTCTTACTGTGCTTTCTGACATCGTATGGCCTGGAAAATAGCTGCTTCAGTTAAGAAGGGCAGCTTTTGTTGGAAGAAGCAGACATTTTCTTTTTTCTTTTTATAACCTTCCATGGAGCAAAATTGATGGTAACATAGGGAAGTAAAGCCCATGAACAATACACTATGGCGGAGACGGCAGGATTTTTCTTTGTTCTGCAGGGACTCTTTATTCGCATCCGTCTTCTTTGTGTTCTTTCCGAAAATTCCACTTTTGAAAGTGTATCTGACTTTTCTATTTTTGGCCTAAATGTGTGGGGATGGAGGTTCCTATTTGTCGTTTATGAAGCGCTACATTAAATGGCTTTGGAAATAAAGTCTCTCTCTCTCTCAGTCTCTTTTTCTCCTCTCAACTTTCAGAAAGTCCTCTCCTGTTGCTTCATCCTGATTGGGGAGGATCCACCCTTTTTAGGGTGAGAGGAAGTTCAGTCTCCAAACGGCTTAAGCTTTGGACTCTCCAGAGCGAGCATTGCCAACTTGCTGATTGATGTGTGGTTTTAGTGATGAGGACTACTGCCTTCCATTGATTTAGGTGAGAACACCAGAGACTTTTTACTGGAAAATTCATGTTGCACTTCACTTCATTGCCAATAGTTAGAGGCAGCTCAATACAGGATCGTAAGCAGGGAGGCATTATCTGGTCTTGGTATCTGTGTTACTTACTACGTTTCAAGCTGTGACCTTATTCCTCATGTCCTATGTTCACTCTTACATATATTTTTCCATTTTCCTTCTTTTGCCTTTGGGGAGTAGATAACTATAAACTATAAGTTAAACACAGTGATTTTCTTTTTTGCCGTCATTTTCCATGATTTTACTAGGTTCAAAAATGCAAGGGCCTTAGCTGCTGACTGAGCACAAAAATAATGAAGTAGAGAAGCCAAACAATATAAAAATCCTTCTGTCAATAAATAAAGAATCCCATGCAGGTTTTGTTCACTAATAAATAGAACAAGACTTGTCATGCTGAATGAAGCTGGGTAGGGTTTTATTTACCACACACTTGAGTATGGCACAATTTATTTATCTTATTGTATTAAAAACATGATAACACTTTCAGGAACACAGGCTTTTGTTAGAGGGACTGCAAGCCTGAAGGGAATAGCAATTAAAAATAACTATATTTTTAACTTAGTATTTTGGGCAAAAGAGGAAAGTTATACAGCCATAAAAATGGAGGATCCATTGTGAAATTCACAAGATATGTGACCAAACATGGTCTGTGACCGGAACACAGGTCAGAGTAGCTAAAATGTTTAATCTCAGTCTGAGACTGCCCTGTCTCTGGCTTTGATGTGCTCAGATGATTCATAACTTATTTCTACTCAATTTCTTCATAGGAGAATGGAACTAATTTGATGCAGTTTGATGGCAAGCATGTTTTTGTGTTTTCTTTGTCTATATGGCAAACAGGTTGAGTTTACAGTGTGAACATGCCTTTTTAATCTCTTTGAAGATTAATTTTGGAAGCAGCATCTGCTCCTGGTGATTCTGACTGGCTCGCTGGCTGATGAAGTGTAATCAATCTTGATGGAATCATCATTCCAGTCTTGGCCTCTTCTCTTCTCTTCTCTTCTCTTCTCTTCTCTTCTCTTCTCTTCCCTTCCCTTCCCTTCCCTTCCCTTCCCTTCCCTTCCCTTCCCTCCCTCCCTCCCTCTCTCTCTCTCTCTTTCTTTTTTCTTTCTATCTTCTTTCTTTCTTTCTGTGTGGGTTTTCTTTCTCAGTTTTTAAGTGACACAGGAAAAGGAGATAAGGCAGGGATCCAGACAGGAACTGTACTGGTTTCACGCAGGGACCAAACACAAAGTGCATAGGTGCAGGTCACTTCGGAACAGAAGCAGACACAGGAACACTGCCCTGTGCAATGGGAGGGCCCCTGCCTGCATCTCAGAAAGCTTTGCTCTGACCAAATGATCTTGGGCAAGTTGCTGAATTTCACCGGGCTTGTGTTTTCTCATCAGTGAGATGAAGAAGTAAAGCTGATGAGGTTCCTTGCAGAGTTACTGCTCCACGATTCTAAGTAGAAGAGGGAAAGTGACATCAGCCTTACTAACTAGGAAGGCAAGGCCCCTGACACCTTGCACACCTTGTGTATTGGGCCATGACCTCTGTTGTCTTTTAGCTTCCTTGATATGAGGAAAGTTGTTCCTTTGAGAGGTGCCTGGTTGCATTTGTTGCTCTTTGTGCATAGAGGAGTTCCTGATGTTCTGTCATTTTAGTAACATAGCTTCTTGTAGAGAAAAATACTTTTTAGGCCAATGCTTTGCTAGGTCTGTACTGCTGACAGAGAAATGTGCCCTTGTAGTGCTGGGACTAAGTGGTTCCTGTTCTTAATTCTAGTGTCTTGATGGAATTAGCTGGGCTTTAGCTTGAAACACCACAGCAAAGCTCTCTGGTATACTGAGCTGGGGTATGTGGTTTAATTTCTAGGCTTCTTCATCACCTAACACCAAATTCCACACCTAAACCTCACTACCTTCCTGCATAGGAAATCAAAGGTGAGAGCCCCTCAGCAGATACCCCAGAGACCAGAAGAATTGAAATATCCTGGAGTATTGGGATAAGGCTGTGGTATCAGTTTATTGATCACTAGTCATGTGGCTGGAAAGAGTAAGTGAGTCCTGATCAGTGAGGACATAGTGACCTCACTCACACCAATGTTTGATGCTGGTTTTAAAGAGGTAGGAGTTGTCGGTGTGGTAGCAAACTGTTATTTAACTGTTAGTATGTTGGGCAAAAGAAGTTACGTGAATATGGACCTCAATTTCTCCATTTCTGTAATGAAGATAATGTCTTTTTTTTTAAATTATCATTAAGATAATATATTTCCTGCTTTAAAGTTAGCATTTGAATATGTCATGTTTTACATTTTATTTTATGACAAAGCATATTTTACTTTGCTTCTTATGATATCAGTGTTTCTTATTATAGAAAATATTTTATAAACTTAGCATTTTTCAGAATAAGGAAATGTCCCTTTCAATTTCTGAAATCCTATAATGCTGTCAGCAGATTTTACCGTGATGTTGTTAGGAATCCGTGAAGCAGCTTATTTGTGTTGGAGAGCTAATCTGATTAGGGGTAGTTCAGTTCTGAGCGATTAATACAAATCTCTTTTATTCAGAAAGTTGTAACTTAGTCATAAAGAGTAAATAATATTGCTTATTCATATTCATTGACAGCTTAGAGAATTCTGAATTTTTACAGTGATCATTTGGCTTGGGAGTAGACACAAAAGGTCCTTCTCTTTTTATTTGCTATTTTTGCTAAGCTTTAATTTATACATGTAAATGGAAAACTGGGAAATATAATGATATATTAGGTTCTTGGTTTAAAAACATGTTGAAATGAAGTTCAGCTTACAAAAATAAAACTTAAATACATTTTGTTTTTCAATAGGCTTCAGATATGTATGTGAGATCATTAAGTACAGTTTTGGGGGAGAAAAAAAGAGTTCCAAGGTCTTCTTTTAAAAGACTACAACAAAGAAAACAGAAAATATGAATGAAAATGAGGATTCATATGCATAAGCTCATAGAAAAATACTTGCAGTGGGTTTTGTTGTCATAAGATTAACTTTTGCTGTCAACACCTGTGTGTTGATTGAAGACAAATTTTCCCCTGACTTACTTGGCTTCCCAAATAAAAATATAATAAACGTAGCTATGCAGTATTTCAAGAGCTGGATGAAATGGCTTTAAAATCTAAGAGCAATTCCAGTTATTTTGTTTCATTAAAACAAAATAAAAGTCAGAATGCATTTGTTAGAATATTATATGAAATTAAGGTAAACATATTCACCTAATCATAGATCTTTTGATGAAGTTGATGAGGACATCAAATTTTGTGTACATGGTACTACTACCATGGCAAAAATTAAAAAACAAAATGAGTATCATTATTTCTCATCTGATATATATGTTTGAAAGTAGTCCAATTTAAGTTGTAAAAGGATAGAAATAGCTTCAGAACTTAGGAGGATCATGCCAAAAAAAAAAAAAAAGAATTATATTGAGCTCAGTCTGTAAGTATTGAAGAATAAACACCATGGACAATACTTTGCTTTTGATCTTTCCTCATTCAATTTTGGCAGTCCTCAGCAAAAGGATTTGGCAAGTGTGAGCCTTTAGAAGGCTTTTTAAGGAGTATATGTAATAGGAGTACCCTTTTTTTACACCCCTCCCAATCTATTTCTCAATGCACGCAGATTTGGCAACTTATCCGAGAAGAACATTTTCGTTTATATTCAATCTAAACTAGACTATCTTAGCTTAAAACAGGACACATTCTCCGAAATAAGAGCCATCTGATTCAGTCCCCAATGGGGCTGGGATAGTTTTCTATTACCGTTAACTCACTAACCTACCCCTGAGTTCAGATGTTTTCTTTAGTCCTGTTTTACCTATTTCCCTTGGAAGGATATTAGTGACCTGTTGATTTTGAGGCCAGCAAGCTTTTCCAAGTCATTCAAACCAACAGTCCTTTTCTGTGATCTTTTGGTGGTCATTAATTTAATAGGGAAGTTGAAGGTGGTGCCTTTCTGAAAAAAAAAAAAAAAGACAATATTCCTAGAGCATTCCTTCCAGTTATCATCTTTCTTTTAAATGACAGGCGCTCCTGATTTCCAGTGTACAATGTATGTGTGTGTGTCTGTTCTATTCCTCATGTATGTTGGAGCCACTACTGAGAACATATTCTTTAGTGATTTTTTTTTCTAGAGATGCTCATCTACATTAGTAGTAATTTAGAAAAAAATAGTCAC
Organism: Callorhinus ursinus; assembly: GCF_003265705.2. Taxonomy (NCBI): domain Eukaryota; kingdom Metazoa; phylum Chordata; class Mammalia; order Carnivora; family Otariidae; genus Callorhinus; species Callorhinus ursinus. The sequence continues at coordinate 2,077,165 of NW_027397135.1, forward strand.
TTTGATTTGACTGTTTTTATTCGAGAAACCATATTAGAAACAGGTCTCTGCCAACTGAGAAGGATGGGCTTTCTTCGATGATTTCTATATCCCTCCTGGGGTGCATCCCCTTCCTAGAACCTGCAGAAGGTGGCCTCACCGAACACCTTTCTGACCTGGTTCCCACTGCAGCCTCTCCCCAAGCCCTGCTTTTCTAGGGCAGTGCCCAGCTCACTAAGGCGATTTTCACCGCGTTTCTCTTTCACACCTCCTCTGGGTTATAGTTTGTTACCAAAGCCGTTTGTATCCCTCAGTTGCCTTTCACTGTGGAAGGAGTCTCATGTTCATAGGATTAAAACAACATATTTTTCTATCCTAATTACAACTCTAATTGAATCCACACCATTAAAATAACATTCATGAGGTTTTTCTAATTACACAGTTAGAACCTTCTCCATGTTGGAAATTTGGAGAGCTCAGGAAAATATCAAAATGCTGAGGAAAGACAAAACAAATGGAAACACAACAAGGTGAAAATTATTTGTAATTTTACTGCCGAAGTCCAGTTCATATTTTTATGGATTTCCCTTCATTATCTCATTAACTTATAACCACTCATTAACTTAATCCCGCAGTGATACGAACTAATTTTATGAACACACACACACACACAGGCCCACTTTCTGGACTTTATGTTCTGTTCCATTTTTTCCCAGTTAAACTCTATTATCATTATTTTAGCTTTATAGCAGTTTCAGACTTATACTTTTAAAAAATATATTTTATTTATTTGAGAGAGAGAAAGAGAGAGCGAGAGCATGATCAGTGGGGAGGGGTAGAGGGAGAGGGAGAAGTAGATTCCCTGCTGAGCAGGGAGCCTGAACTGGGGCTTGATCCAAGGACCCTGGAATCATGACCTGCACCAAAGGCAGACACTTAACCGAGCCACCCAGGCACCCCAGACTTCTACTTTTATGAGTTTTTTAACATTATTCTCTTTCAGTATTTTCTTGCCTATTATTATCTGTGTTTACTTGGAGAGAGATTTTGAGTCAAAATGTCAAGTTAAAAACATTGTTTCTGATTTTGATTGGAATTGCCTTAAGTATAAAAAATTAATTTGGCTAGAGTTGACCTGTTAACCATAATTGAATCATCTCTTCCAGGAACATGACATGAATCAACTCTTATAGTATACCCCTCAGCCAGGGTTTGCAGATTTTTTTTTATGTTAAGTCATTTGCTTTTTTCTTGTCTATTCCTGGGTATCTTACATGTTTTGGGAATTGCAGTGGGTAGGATCTTTTCCCATTATGTTTGCCAGCTAGTAAGTGCTTATGATATATATATGGCTCGTAGCTGGATACGTCACCAGAATCCTTTATTATTTCTTTTTTTTTTTTAAGGGAAAAACAGCCTTTATGTTTTTATTTTACTGACCTCAAGAAGCAAACCATCATTCAGAGGCTTATGGTTTTACAAAGCCACCATACAATCCTTTATTATTTCTAATTAGTGCCAATTCAGATCTTGAGCTGTATAATATTAACTTCCCCTCATTCATCTAGTTATTTTTAATTATTTTTAAATTTGATTTCATATTGTTTTGTCCTGAATTCTACAATTTTTGTTTCCTTGAGTGACATTATTTTATTTGTTTGGTATGACCTGGTCCAGAAATGAAGGCCACAGAGAGAGTGACAGATCTGCAGGGGTCACGTTGAGTCACACCCCTGTCTTGCTTTCAGGTGGCAGTATTGTGACTCTCGTGTGCTCTGGGGCCAGCCTCCCAGGGTTTGGTCATGGCTATGCCACGTACTACCTGCTTGACCTCAGGCAAGTTAATTAACTACTTTGTACCTCAGTTTTATACCATCTGTAAGATGGGGATGTTTTGAGGATTTCAATCAGTAACTAGATGTAAAATGCCTGTGATGTTGCCTAGAGCTTTCTATACACTCTCAGTATTTGCTATTATCATTTTTATTCTTATGTATACTTTAAACTTTTTGGAATAATTTTGATTTAGATATGTCTTTTAAAATATAGTTTTAAAATAAATGCTTATTCGTATATTACCGATATATTTGGTTCTGCTTCTTGACATATGATTGAATTAAAAAAAAACTTTTCTGTTGTTCCCTTTGTTTTGTGTCTTCTGAAACCTCGCTGTATTGCCCTTTTCTGTATTCCTGTTGCTGTATTCCTTCAAGAAAGAATTTGGAGGGTATGTATTTGCTTTAATTTTTACTAAAAATTATTTTGTGTCAAGAAAACTTACTTGAAACTATATTTTTCTAATTGCCCACCTTAAGAAACAAACTGTATTGATTGTTTCTCTTGATATGAGTTAAAGGAATTTACATCTTTTGATTTTCTTCCTTCTACAACTTCCAGATCTCTGTTTGCATATTTTGTTACTTTTCATCTCAGTTTTCCTCTCAGTTACTATTTACTTTTTTTCAGTCACTGCTTATTTTTTTAACTCATGTATCATTTCTTTCAATAATTATTATACTGTTTTATATTTATATTTTAGTAGCTGTATAGGTATAATTATGAGGTTAAGTGGTGGCAATACTCATTCTCATTTCTTTCTTAGCTCAGTTTGCATATTCATGGGGTTTTTGTCTTATTTAACCTGGCTATGACTGAAATATGCCTCCAAGATTTTATTTTTCCTCCATTATACATAGCTGGCATATTTTATAAGTCTTTGCATATCAGATAATATATTTCTGTTGTCTTTACAAGTGAGTGACAATTTGTATGGCTATAGAATTCTTAAGCAATCTTTCCCCATTAGAAAACTATTTTATTCCATATGTCATATCGTAAAGAAGTCATCTAGGCCAACCTACCATTTAAAAAAATACTTAAGGACTATTTATCTTTGAAAAATATTCATCAGGGTTTTTCTAGGTCTAATTAGTTGTATCCTGTGTAGAGTGAAGCCTTCTGGTCAGCAGATTTCTATTTTTTATTTAGCTCAGTAATCTTATTTTTTATGGAAAAACTATGATTAAGCTGAAGAAAGAATATAGACTTGGCAAAATGGGCTCATTTCACTCCTCCCTAACCCACTGACATAAGCCAATGAATCAGCCATGTAAAAAAGGAAATTTATTGAGTGTGGTGGACAAAAAATATGGTAGGGTATTCTTCCTGCCCCCTTTAACCCACCATCTTACTTAGTAACCCTGATCAAGTGCTCAAATGCTCCTCTTCTGGTTGGGCATTGTTGATGGCAAATATGTTAGAAAGGAATTCTGCTCGAGAATGGAAGTTAGATGGCGCCAGTAGGGTTTCATATCTGATCATTCCTTTTATAGTGTTCCGAACCCCCAAAATCTTGTCTGTTAGACCAGAGACGCTCCTAGTTGTCCATAGTCCTTATGACTCACATCAGAAGCCACTCTCCTCTCATTGACTTATTTCCTACTAAGTTTGACTCACAAATGGAGTGCTTAATTCTTATAGGTGCATCTATTCTATCGTGTTAGGGAGACAAAGTTTAATCAGGAACTAAGAATTTTTGGTGGCTGAATGTGCTGACCAAGACTACATTCTTATTACTGCTCAGAGGAATTATAGTTTGTAAAAGTAGCTGATGCTTGTTCTTTCTTAATTCTTCCAAGAGAAGATTAAACAACAACTGTTCTTATTTAAGAGAGATTTATCATGCAGTATTAGATGTTTTTGTTTCATTTGTTTAGATTTCTTCTTTAGTAAAATACATTATTTTTATGTGGAATCTCCATTTTATATTTTCTATACTTTTTATCATTTTTGGACCATTTTAATACTTGGCCCTTTGTTTTCCACCTTGGCTAAGTTTAAAAGTTTGTTCTTCTGATGACTTAGATTTTTTGCAATATAGATGCTGACCTTTACAAGTGTGAGTTTTAGTGCAATTTTAAATTCTATTTAATCAGTCTATCTTAACTCTGTTGGTTTTTATTTCCCACAAGGGTTTTTCCTTAGCTCATCTTTACTCTTTTTGTTTGGAGAGTCCAGCGTGTTTTCTTTAATTTACTTGAGAGCATAAATAAATGCTTTCTAAAATTTATTTATGTTTTCTGTCATATTTACATTAAAATATGCTCTTACATATTTACATTAAAATATACAGTACCTCTTACATGTTGTATTTATTTTCTTTTATAGGGCATAACATCTTTATGGGTATTATTTCATCTTCATATCGATATATTCTTAAGTGAAAAAGATGTATTCTGACCATGTATTTACCAATAAATTGCATGAATGGATTTTTGGGAGAGCCCTTTCACAATATTCTCTTGTATAATATTAGGATTCTTGCCTAAGCTCTACAGTGGAATGGCTTTATGGGGTAAATTTATATTAGTGACCCAGCAATCTGGAAGAAGTTGGAGACACGGGACACCCAAGCAGGGAAGTTTTCTCTCTGTGTGGTTTCTTCTCTATATGTAGGGAAACTGCAGTTCTGTAGGCCAGCTTTGCATAGCAAGTTTCTTTTTCTCCTGGCTTCCCCTCAAGTATACTGTTTGGCTGTGTGTGACCCCCTTCCTGGAGCTCCTCTCTGCTGTTTCAGGCAAAAACCCTATTTCAGTAGGAGAGTCAGATTCCTAACTCACTTCATACACCAAAATAAACTCCAGATGGATTAAAGATTTACATGTAAAAAATTAAAACTCTGTGAATACTCAAAGAAAATATGGGAAAGCATTTATACACTCTTTGGGTGGCAATGTACATTTTAAGTCCAATACAAGGATAAATTAAATTACTGATGGATTCAACTATTTGAAGATGTAAAGTGTCTGTATGTGAGAAAGCTCACTCCACATACACTATTGTATGGTAAATAAAAACATTTATAACATGATTTGATGGTCGAGGAATAAGTGCTTATATGTAAAGAATTTTTGCAAACCAATAAGGAAAATACAGAAATCCTAATAGAAGAATGAGCAATAGTAAGAGATAACACATACAAAAGAAAAAAGAATGGCTAATAACAACATGAAAAAAATCTTTGCATGTCATTAATAATTGTAAATCACAGCATTGAATTATATTTTCTTTATTATATTGAAAAATGTAAAGAAAAGGCAGTAATACTTATCCAGTAATAATACTTATTGGGGTATTTCATTTTTAAGAACTTCTTTTAAAGAGTTGCATAATTTTTCATGGCTTGGATATAACATGATTTATTTCCTGTTTATGGACAGTATACTGTTTCCATTTTTTTTTTTGCCATGGTAATAAATGCTGTAATAAACATTCCTTTAAATATGAATAAACTATGGCTATTATATACACAGGATAGGTTATCAGGAGTGGGATTGCTGTAACTAAGGGAACGAAGAAACAATTCACATTTTTGTGAACAGTAAACAGTAAATTCTCTTGTCCTACCTCTAATTTTTTCTAATAATGGGTATTGTCACTCTTTAAAATTTTTGCCAATCCTAATGGGTAAGGAATTGAAGAGCAATGCTGTTTTATTATGTAATATTGGGTATTTGTGTTTCCTATTCATATTATATTTTTGCTTGTTTTAATATTTTTTCTTATCAACATGTAGGAATTCTTTTTATATTGGTATTTTCCCATTCCAACCTTCATCTTTGACTGTGTTTGTTTTTAGTCAAATATATCTGACTTTTCTTCTAGAGCTTTTGGGCTTTCTACCTTTGATTAAAAAATGTCCTTGATTAAAAGATTTCTCACCATATATTTTCTTAAATTTTATTCCATTTTTATCTTATTTTTACATTTGTATCTTTACTCCATATGAAATATATTTCTTTATATGATGGGAAGTAATGTCCAACTTAATTTACTTACAGATGGATAGCTAGTTTTGACAGTATTTTGACTAAATAGTTTTTTATCTCTGTCATATTAAATTCTTGTATACATTGGAACCTACTACTGATTCTCTTCCATTCCACTGAATTATTTATTTCTTGTTTGACTAAGATGATGTTATAGTGTTAGTAGATGGTTGGCAAGTCCTCAACTTACTCTTATTTTCATATTTTTTCTCTTCTTACACATTTATTCTTCCACGTGAATTTTAAAATCATTTTTAAAAATTTTATTATGATTATTAAAATCATTTTAACCTAATCAAAATGATGATGATTCTAATTGGATTGCTTTCAACCCAGAAGAAATGAAGAAATGAAACATATATGCTTTCAAAGTATGTGCATATTGGGAGGACATATATTTATATTTTGGCATCAAATCTTCCTTTTCAAGGACCTGGTTTGCCTCTTGACTTGTTAAAATCTTATTTTGTATTTGGGAATAAAATTTAATACCTCATAGGTTTTTTCACTATTGTGAATAGCAGTTTTGTTTTCTTATTTTAATTTCTTGTGTTTGTTAGATATAAAATGTTGGTTTTGCATATGACATACTTAGTCACCTTATCAAATTACTTTATGAATTGTAGCAGCTCTCTTTTTAGGGTCTTGAATTTTCTAGGTCTAATTTTCTAGGTATGTTAGTTACTTTATTTCTTATCTTCATATATTAGAATCTCAAAACTCAGTTTTGGCTAATAATTGGGATAAAGGGTCATCCTGATTTTAATGATGTTTGCCTTTTTATATAGTCTTTTTTATATAGTCTTTACTGTATTTATTTCCTTTCAATTTTACTTGGGGCTCTTAGTAGAAAATACTGCTGAATTTTATAAAGTGCCATTTAGTGCCATTTATAGACTCATACATAAATATGAATTTTTTAAAAGTTTTGGATGCAATTCATTTGATATATTTCTTGATCATCTTTGGTTTCCCTCTTTGATCATAGCATATCATTCTTTTGAAATATTGCAAATATTGATAGATCAATTTGGGATAATTTAAATAACATTGGAATTTGAGTCCTGTTTGTGGGAATGCAAACTGGCACAGCCACTCTGGAGAGCAGTATAGAGGTTCCTCAAAATGTTAAAAATAGAACTACTCTGTCCAGAAATTGCACTACTAGGGATTTACCCAAAGGATGCAAAAATACAGATTTGAAGGGATACATGCACCCTGATGTTTATAGCAGCATTATCAACAATAGCCAAACTGTGGAGAGAGCCCAAATGTCCACTGACTGATGAATGGATAAAGAAGAAGTGGTATACACACACACACACACACACACACACACACACACACACACACACACACACACACATCCTGGAATATTACTCAGCCATCAAAAAGAACGAAATCTTGCCATTTGCAATGACATGGATGGAGCTAGAGTGTATTATGCTAAATGAAATAAGTCAGAGAAAGACAAATACCATATGATCTTATTCATATGTGGAATTTAAGAAAGAAAACAGATGAACATATGGGAAAGGGGAAAAGAAAAAAGGAGAGAGGGAAACAAGCCATAAGAGACTCTTAACCATAGAGAACAAACTGAGGGCTGATGGAGGGAGGTGGCTGGGGGATGGGCTAGATGGGTGATGGGTATTAAGGAGGGCACTCGTGATGAGCACTGGGTGTTGTATGTAAGTGATGAATCACTGAATTCTACTCCAGAAACCAATATTGCACTGTATGTTAACTACCTAAAATTTAACTTAAAAAAAAAATAGTGGAAAGAGTTCAGTTGTAAATCTAACTGGGCCTAATGTCTTTAAAAATTATTAGTTTTAAAATTATGATAATTTAATTGCCTTCATAATCTTCATCATTAGTGGTTTGTTCAGGTTTTACTACTTCTTTCATTAGTTTTGGTAGTTCATATTTTTCTAGAAAATTGGCCATTTATGTTAGGCTTTCACATATGTTCTCAGAATTGCATATAAAATTTTCAGACTTTTTTCTAATTTTTTCTATATCTGTTATGTCTCTGTTTTAATTTCTTTTTGTCTACTTTAACTATTTATCTTCTTCAGACTTGTGAGAATTTATGTATTTTTTTGGTCTTAGCAAAGAGTCAATTTTTAATTTTTTTCTGTTGTTTTTCTCTCATATATTTCATCAGCTTTTTCTTTTATTAATTTCTGTACTCTCTTTTGGTTTATTTTGTAGCTTCTATTTAAATATTTAAAATGTATACTTGGTTCCTTTATTTCAGTTGTTATTTATTCATTTTCTGTTATTTTTTTTAGAGAGAGAGAGTGCATGAGAGTGTGTCTGGGGGAGGGGCAGAGGGAGAGAGAGAGAGAGAATCTCAAGTAGGCTCCACGCCCTGTCTGGGGCTCCATTTAACGACCCTGAGATCATGACTTGAACCGAAATCAGGAGTCGGAAGCTTAAGCAACTGAGTCACCCAGGTGCCCCCAGTTTTTATTTTTTAATAATAATAGTTGAGGCTTTACATTTTTCTGTAAGATAGAGAATATTAACTAGTCTCTCCTTTTCATTGTCTTATAGATAATTAGTAATTGCAGTTTTCATTGATTTTCTGATCTAGGGATTACTTAAGAAAATAATGATCAATTTCCAAAGAGGTTTATTTTTATTAACTTTTATTATATTTTTCTGACTTACTGGTTTATAATCAGAAGTGACCCATATAATTTGTTGGGTTTTGAATCTTTTTAAGCAGTGTGTGTGTGTGTGTGTTCAAGTATGTGATTTATTTAAAAAAGTGTTCTGTGGACATTAATAAATAAAATGTTTTCCAGTTATAGTATGTGAAATTGTATATAATATGTATATAAAGTCTTGTTTTCTGATTATATTATTCAATTTTTCTATTGATTATATTATTTAATTTTTCTTTGTGCTTACATATTTTTAATGTACTAGCCCTATGGTATTTTGAAAGATTAATATGTCTCTCTGATTGTGTTATTTATGAATTTCTCCTTGTATTTCTATTAGCTTTATTTATTTTGTTTTGTTTGTTTTACTTCTGAGTTGCTTTACTTTGTTTATATAACATTCTTGTTATTTAACTTTTAAGTTATATGTTTTTGAAATTAAACCTTCGTTGTATAAATCATGTTTTGTATTATTGCATAATGCCTTTCTTTGTCATGTTTAATCCTTTTAACTTAAATTCTGCCTCATCAAAGATTCATATTACTACTCCTGCTCTCTCTGTGTTTGCTCTTGAATGGCGGTTGTTTTGTTTTTCTTTTAATTTTAGTCTTTTTCTATCATTTTTAAAAAAGTATAAACATTTATTTATAAAATATGTTAGTATAGAATGCATTTTAAAAAAGAAATTGCTACATAAAATTATCTTCATTTTATGACCTATACTATATAATGAACTGTTATGGATTGAAAAGAAATACATCAATAGAAAATTGATCAAAGAACATGATTTACATTAATAACGATACAACCTATACATAAATATAGATAGGCTATTTCAGCCTTACTAGTTTTTAAACTAATGTGAATTAAAACAAAAGCTTTAATTTTGCAACCTTTAAATTCACAAAAAATAGATGATACCTGATGTTTTAATGAAGTTAAATAGTTTCACATTGCCTTGGCCTTATAAAACTATGTAATCTACTTTTTAATTAATTAATCTTAAAGATTTTATTTATTGGAGAGAGAGAGACAGATAGTGACAGAAATAGCAAGAGAGAGCACAAGCATGGAGGAGAGGGAGAAGCAGGCTCCCAGCTGAGCAGGGATCCTGACGTGGACCTCGATCCCAGGACCCAGGGATCATGACCTGAACCAAAGGCAGATGCTTAACCGACTGAGCTCCCCAGGCACCTGGTAATCTACTTTTTGAAAACTGCTTGACAATGCTTTTCAAGAAACATGTAGTGATTTTATATTTTGGCTCAAAATTCCCACTTTTGTGAATTTTTCCTGAGGAATTTTATTTATGGCAATGACTAATAACAAATCTGATATCTAATGGAGCATGGTATTTTAAATTATGATGTATCAACTTGATGGAATCTTCAGGCACTGAAACCTAATAGACTGTATTGGGAAAGGCTTATCTCATTTATTTCTGTGCTATGACAACCACTGTATAAACATAAATACATGAATCTATATCTATCTATCTATCTATCATCTATCTGTCATCTTTCTGGATGATGAGTGGAAAATATGGAGAATGTTCATCAGTTTTGCCTTGGGATTATGGGATTTGTTCTCTTTAAAATTATTTTTATTTCCTTTAAAAGTGTTAATTTCATAAGAACATTTTTGCAGTTTGGTAATCTGTATTGATTTTGGCAAGTGATGGTGTGTTTTGTGCTGGTTTCAGCCTATCAATCACCAGTGTTGTGGTTGGTCCATCCCTTTTGGTTCTTATAGGATTGCAAGACACCCTTCAGCAACAACCATCAAGAAACATTGGAAAATTAAAGTTTTATCACTTATAAGACCTAGAAATTACACAGCACACCTGGGGCCACACTGGGATCACAGGTAGAGAGAGAGAGAGAGCAAGAGCATGGGCTGGGGATTCTGCTTTTAGTAGGGTTGAGGGTAGAGGCCTAGGGTTTTGCCACCTCACTCTTTATTGGTGAATTTAAAATATAAGAGTGGGAATTTAAAGTGAGGGGAAGAGAAAAGACGAGTGACCAAATTTAGAAATCAACCAACATCTCTAAGAGAAAAGTGCTTTGGGGGGTTGTTGTTGTTGGTGGTGACCTGACTCTACTTAGTCCTGTGGCTGGCACTTGATCTCAGCTCAGGTCTTTGACCTCAGGGTCGTGAGTTCAAGTCCTGCATTGGGCTCCATGCTGGGTCCGGAACATACTTTAAAAAAACAAAACAAAACAAACCCCTGTTTGAAGTGGATGCCTCTTTGAAATGGATGCCTAGGCAAGCAGAGATTACTGTCAGCACTTACACTACAGGGTGTCTCTGTGGGACTTCACATTTTGAACTAATGTTTCTTCATAATTTTCTGAACACATTTCCAAAGTAGAAGAATTTTGATGAGCTTATTTTGCAAACAGAAAAGGGAGAAGCACAGTACTCAGTGATGATAATTGTCTGAAGTGGTAGACAGAATTAGGAGATGAACGTCAATGGTCCCATGCCCTTGTCTAATTCCCTCCCCCAGGATACAGGTGGAACTCAGACTTGCTTCTGTAGCCCAGAGAACATTAGGAAGGTGATGGGATAGTCATTGGTATGATTATGTTGCAGTATATGACTCTGTCTTAATGGACTAGGGTGAGAGACAGTCTCCTGATGACTCTGAAGAAGCAAACAGCCATATTGTGAACTCCTTTTGTAGAGGTGTGGCCTCTAGCACCTGAGGACCTCAGTCCTCCAACCACAAGGAAATGAATCAGCCAACTAAGGTTGCTTGGAAGGGGATCCTTTCCTAGGTAAGCCTCCCATGGGAACATACCCTGGCCATCACCTGGATTTTAGCTGTTGAGACCCAGAGCAGAGAACCCAGCCCGAGCCGTGCCCAAATTTGCCATATAGAAACTGTGAAATAATAAGTGGGTGCCATTTTAAGCCTCTAAGTTTATAGTAATTTATTATGTAACATTGAAAATCAATACATCTGATAAGCATTTGTATTTCATATGAGCCCCAAGCTTCACATGTCATCTGGTTTAAGACAAACATGTATTTTTGTGTGTGAATATAACCCCAAAGTTGTGTGTTTTTTCTGATGTTTGAAGAGGAGAAATGTCCCTTTCTGTTATGTATTTGAATTTTACATTTCGTGAAACAGTTTTTTTCCCTTAATTCTGAAATAGCGGTACCGATTATCCAATAGACACTATGTTAGAAATCACTGTGTTTCTGATTGCAAGCAGAGAGCCACTGTGTCAAAAGACGTTCATTGTAAGGAGTCACAGATTGGAAATCTCAGGAACTGTGTCTTCTCTAGGAACTGGTCTCTCAGCCCGCTCTGCTTCTCCTTGGATGATACTGTGATCTCCCAATGATTGGCTTCCTTCCCAGCGACTCAGTATTGGTTTTGCTCCTTCCTTATTTTGGGGCACGTGTGTTATTGCCTTGCCATGTCCCTGAGTCACTTTCATAATGTATTTTTTGCTAGGAGCTTCACATCTAATGACCCAGCATCTCCTTTTCCTAGTATCAAAAGTTTGGGAGAATAATGTGATTGGATCAGTTCAAAGTTTTAGTCAGGAAGAGGTCACTGGCTGGCCTGTTGATGAGCTGCCACTGCTCAGGTGCCATTGCCTAACTCCCAGCAACTATGGCAGGAGAGGGGTTCCATGGTAGAGGAAGGCCTAAGCCACTTTGGTTGCAGCAGTAATAAGTGGGCAGGTTATGGGGGGTCTGGATAGGCAGTGACAACATTACTTGTATAATCTGTCAGTTATCAGGAGGTTCTTTAAATGAAGAGCATCATCATTTTTAGTTTTTCTCATTGTAAAATAGAGGAAGTGACATTTTCCCATTTATCCTCTACATGTTGGACAACTTAATTTTGGAGTAGTGAAAAGAAATTAAAATGCGTTCTTAAGCATCAGAATCCATAAACTGTAGTGTTTATAATCAGAATTTTAAGATTCATTAGGGTCCTGAAAGAACACTTTGTTTTTTTTCTTAGTCCCTGCCTACAGTATAATGCTGTAAGTGTATTTGCAAGTTATTATGGCAGGAGAGGTAATTGTAAAGAAGAACATTAGTGTAAAGTATGTTAACTAAGTTTTTTGATGTAATGAAATGCAGCGGAATCATAAAGGAATGTGTTCGTTTGTGGGGCAGTGAGTTCCCACTATATGGAGCAAAAGGCAAAGCTCATGTTTATGTATTGTAAATGGATACTATGAATGGATAGTTCTTCATGGGTTTTATTGATTGAATTTCTTTGGCTGATGACAAAGTTACTAAAAAGTAGTGCAAAAAGAGATCTGATAGCAGCAGGCATTCGTTTTTTTTCCCCTTTTACTTAATTAACCACATCCACTTTTGTATATTGCTAGCTTACTCTAAACCTAGACAGAATCCCCAATATACTCATGAATCACTTGATTCATTAGCAAAGGGGGAAAGGTGATTTTTTTTTTGCTTGAATTAGAAGGAGAAGGAGGAGAGTTATAATTATTAATCAGTAAAAGGCTACTTTCCCCCCATTTTTTTTTTTCTGGCCACAACGATACACTATGTTCAGTTTGTACTTCTGGTGCTCCCTCTTCACATTTTTTCTTGTCTAATATCTGTGGGAAGAAATAGCCAATTGATTCAAGAGCTTGGTATCTCTCTGTGAATTTATAGTCCCAGTCCGCTATTGGGGAGGTCCACTGCCAAGAGACCTGTCTGGATGGAAGCAGGTTGAGAGACTAGAGATCTCGATAGGAAGTCTGGTTCTAGTCCTTGACTTTGGTGGTTACCTTGGGCAAGTAGCCCAGTCTGCTTCATTTTTCAATCTGCAACAGCAGCAGAAATGTCAATGAAAGAGCTGTATGATCCAATGCTTCTGCTACACCAGTCACTGTTTTAATGTTTCCAGGTGCTGTCTCCTAGGCTTCTTGCAGTCGTCCTGTGACATAGGTATTACATGCATTTTGCAGAAGAGAAAGGGACCCAAGGTTGTTATGTGGGTGGTAAACTGCAGAAAAGGAGCCTGTGCCCCTAATTCAATTTCCTGTCCCTGTGATGGGTGGTAGCTCCGGGAGGGAGAACAGAAAATGTGAATCAGCACCTCGTGTGGGGCACATACCGAGGCAGACAATGGAAGGCTGCTATGGAGGACACAGACAGGGAGATCAGAGAACTTCAGGAACATCAGAAGCTGAGGTGAATTTTGAGGCGTGAGAATAAAGAAGGTGGGTGGAGGACATTCTGGTGACAAGGAGTAGCATTCTGTGAGGTTCTGTTTGTGGGTAACTATGTGGGGTGCGTTACTGCTTCTAGTGCAGAGAAAGTTTCTTGAGAGTTGTGATGGGACACAAAGGTATTGAAGTGGCCAGGAGTCAGATCCCATTATGTAGTTGCTTTTTAGAAAGGTGATGTGTGCACATTTCTTTGAAGTTTCTAAGTGCTACAGGGGAGCTTCTGTTACGGGCTCTCTGTGCTGCTGGGATTTGCATCTCCATTTCCATGGACACAACCCTGACTCAGTGGCTCAGTTTTGTTTGCCTGGACTCCTATACAAACTTTACCTTCTCCCTTCTTTTTTCTGATATAGACTCTCTTGAACCTGGAAGCAGAGCTTTGATCAGGTCTCTCCCCTGCTCATAAACTTTACAGAGGCGCTTGAAAGTTTTATTGACTAAAATCCAGCTTTGGTAACATGGATGCTGTCAAAGGCTCCAACCCATTTTTCCAACTGTGTTTTCAGCATCTCCTTTAACAAGTTAGGTTCTCATCAAATGCATCTGTTCATGTTCTCACTTCGTGTTCTCTCACTGAGTCCTTCTTGACTTTCCCACATCTTTGGATCTTCAAAGTCTGTCTTGTCCAGCCAGGTATACATGCCTCTTGACTGATTCCTGAGACCTCTGGTGCCCTTCAAAGACCTTTAGGAGCTACCCTCTGCAGCTCTGGGGATATTTCTAGTTTCTACCTTCCGCTTTCCACTTATGTCTAATTTCCTGAGTTTCCGTCTTATTGTCCGGTTCCTGGAGATCTGTTGCTGTCTTTTCCTTTGTTTTCTCCTTAATACCTCACCTCTTGGATCATCCACATTTGCACTGAGAGGTCATAAGGCAAGTGACATGTTCCTCCTTGTCCTGACCAGACCAGACTCTAGGATACTTTACCAGAATCCAGGCCTAGTATTGCTACTGCCCTCTGGTCTAGAAGGATGGTTGGCCCTGATTCCATGAGCCTGTTGGTTTGTTTTGTCATCTATTCCTTCAACAAATATTTACCAATTACCTAATGTGTGCCAGGCACTGGACATAGTGGTGAGCCAAACAGTAGGTACGGCACCTGCTTTCGAAGGATGTCAGGAAATGCTTCCTTGAGAATTCCCCAAGGCTAGTAGTTGTCACCATCCCCAAGATTGTGCATTAACCCTGAGCCATTAGGGTTAAATGAACAGTTTTCAGAAAAGGGCTCTGTTCTCCCAGCTTTGAGCTCTTTATCTTGCCTCAACTCTTTTCTGTGGATACTAAAATATTGACCATGTTTTGGAGAATTCCAGTTCTACCACTTGTGTCATTTGCTCCCAGATTAAGACCAGGTCTAGGTGACTGAAGGAACTATTTGTACTTTTTAAAAATTTGATTCCTAGAAGTCTGTGGAATCCAATTAAAATGGATTTAAATGCTTCTAAGTTAGTCTTAAATTTATAATAAGCATGCGATAAGGTGGGAGCAAGTGGGGGGTTCTTTGTTTATGTTGGTAGTATTTTGTTAGTGGTTAGAATGAGGTGTAATTAAATTTTTAATAAATAAACAACTGATTGGCTAGCAGTTTTAGTGGTTAGTATGTGGCAGGCACTATGCTAAAAGTTACCATATGTATTATTTCATTTAATCCTTTGGAAAAACTGTCAACACATCTTTCACTGAATCATGTGTAAACCCTTTCTTGAGCTCTTCACAATTTGGCTTACACTTGTCCTGACTCAGTTTTTCACTTTCTTTGAACCTTTTGTGACAACGAAACATATTCCTGGCTATTTTGTGTGTTCTGTTAGTGCATGTTTTTTTCTCCTACCTAGAATGCATTCTTTTTTACTGAGTGAAAATCTTACACTGGGAGTTGTTACCTCTTCAAGATATTCCAGTCAATCCATATTGGATGTGATCTTTGGTGCTTCCCCTAAATAAACTAGAGGCTCAGTGAATATTTGTTGAATTAAACATCGGCCACTTTGGATAGTTTTGCTGATTTGTCTTATTTAAACCAAGCAGATGTTCTTTAATGGCCAAGCAATTAATATGATTTGAAATGGTTTGCTGCTCTTCATCCTGCCATCGTAGACAACTAACCAGCTGCCAAAACAAACATCCCTTTTAAAACATAAAATCACTAAAAGTTGCTTGATTTTGAGCAATTTCCATGATGTAATACCTTATACTGTAGTTTAATAAAGGAAGTCCCGGGAAGTCTAGTTTATAACCATTTGCCCCAGTAGGTGCTCAAGTTTTTGAATGAGTGGGTCCTATGAGATATGTACTATTATTATTATCAGATTAAAAATGTGGCACAGAGAGATTATATCGTTTGCTTGCCTCACACAAAGTAGCCAGCGGCAAAGCTGACACTGATGTGTCTTCCCAACTCTGTCAGCAGTTTTCAGGGGTATAATTCTAAGTTGAGTCTCATTTCACATTTAATTCCATTATTACTTTTTCTTTTTTTAAAAAGATTTTATTTATTTGACAGAGAGAGACACAGCGAGAGAGGGAACACAAGCAGAGGGAGTGGGAGAGGGAGAAGCAGGCTTTCCGCCGAGCAGGGAGCCCGATGTGGGAGTCGATCCCAGGACCCTGGGACCATGACCCGAGCCGAAGGCAGATGCGTAACGACTGAGCCAACCAGGCGCCCCCATTATTACTCTTTCTTATACCACCTTTCTAGGAATACCTGGACTCCCAAATACTATGACAAGGGACTGTAGAACAATATTAATGTTACTGCTGATGCATGTCATATCTGGTAAAATAGTACCTGTGTCTGAAATCACAGATTATTTTATAGGAAAAGAGATGATTTAATTTGTTCGGCAAAACTTCCAAAATATATTATAAATCTAATTGCCAAAAGCTTTTATTTAACTTTCCTACACGGTACCTGTTCCTCAGAATAATTGAAAAAATCTTCCTCCAAATGGTCAACAGTTGCTTTCCTCCCCCCACTTTTTAAAAATGTTACTTACTAAGAACACAGATGCCAGATTTCAGTTAATTGCGTTTTTATGTGCAGTCATTAACTACTGAAAAAAGTAGCTTAAATGGAAACACTGACATAAACCTCATTACACTGGCTCCAATGTGTTGCTATCATAAAGTATCCATCTTCTATATGTGTGTGTTTTCATAGGATGCTATTGAAAAGGTAATGGAAAAATAATGTTGCAATGGAGAATTTGATTCTGCGTATATATTTTTAAACATTCTAGCACGGTGTCTGTTTACAACATCAAGGGGTTTATTTGGAATTAAGGTTTATCATAAACTTTATGATATTTAAAACATATTTTACAACTGGCCATATATTATTTATGCTCCCCATTTTGAAGTTTTTCTTCTTTCTTTGACAAAATATTTCTTATATTTCTCTCTGTAGGCTGAACAGACTGTTTATACTCAATTTTCAAGAAGAAAAAAACAAGCCTTACTATTTCAGAGTGATCAATTACACTTTCTCTTATAATTTTTTTGACGTTTACATTTTATTTAATTTTTAAAGATTTATTTATTTGTTTTATATATATATATATATAGAAAAAGCGTGCGTGCAAGCAGGGGGAGGAGCAGAGGGTGAGGGAGAGAATCAGACTCCCCACTGAGTGTGGAGCTCAACACCAACGCGGGGCTCCATTGATCTCATGACCCGAGATCACGACCTGAGCTGAAACCAAGAGTTGGATACTCAACCGACTGAGCCATCCAAGCATCTGGATGTTTAAATTTTAATGTGTAGTGTGTTAAATGATAGGAATAGTTGAGTATAAAATAATCATTTATAAGATATCATTGTCGTCATCATCATCATCATCATCTTGGACTTCACTGGAATGGGCATAGAAATTTGCCCAATGTAGTTTTCATAAAGAAGGGAGCCAAAGGGGCGCCTGGGTGGCTCAGTTGGTTAAGCGTCTGCCTTCAGCATAGGTCATGATCCTGGAGTCCTGGGGTCGAACCCCACATCTGGCTCCCTGCTCAGCGGGGAGCCTGCTTCTCCCTCTGCTTCTTCCCCCTGCTCATGCTTTCTCTCT
This sequence comes from Callorhinus ursinus, assembly GCF_003265705.2. NCBI lineage: Eukaryota > Metazoa > Chordata > Mammalia > Carnivora > Otariidae > Callorhinus > Callorhinus ursinus. The sequence continues at coordinate 2,094,922 of NW_027397135.1, forward strand.
CTCTCTCACATGAATAAATAAAATCTAAAAAAAAAAAAAAAAAAAGAAGGGAACCAAGGTGTGGGGAACTGAAGCAATCGTAGGGACAGAGTTGAGACTGTAATCATTGTCTTGTCAGTCTAATCATCCTAAATATCAATTTGTAAAACTTGAGAAGAAACTTGAGGACTTTTCCTTTAGAGCTTTCCCCCGTGGTAGGTGCTTTGCAGGAAGGGGTTTGAGAGCATTCATCTTTTTGTTCACTGCATAACCCCTGCACAAGCTGCTTATCTTCTCTGTGATCTCGTTTCCATACCTGCAAACTGGGGATAATAATAGTGTCTAGCTGGTAATGTTGCTGGGAGGCTGAAGAGGGCTATTGCACAATAAGGATTCAATAAATTTTACTAATATTATTATTTAAATAGCCAACAGATTTATTTTGAGTTATTTTGAGGCAGAATGGCAGAACAGGCTGGACAGACTTGGATTCTCATCTTGGTTTCTTATTTAATGGTGTTCAGCTGAGCTACTGAATTCTCGGAGGCCTGATTTTCTTCTGGGTTAAGTGGGATAGTAATATTTGGCAGCCTCTTGGAAGAATGAGATTGTGTATGTAAATTACCAAGCATGGAGTCACCCCCAGTAGTGGGTGCTCCGTGAATGGAGCCATTATAATTACTTACAAGAAACACCGTAATAATTACATTGAGTGCCGAAGGACACTATGTCTTTACAAAATAGCGTCACTTTATTCAACAACATAAAGAACAAAGGTCAGTGTTCTGAGAAACTCATGTAGTTGAACATTACCTCTCAGCCAAAGGAAATATATTATAGAGTAAGTGGTTGTAAATGCTATGTTCTATTTATACATGATGAGGGTGTTGTGAACTCTGGAGCCACATTTGAAATATCATGTGTGAGGGCTTTCTTGTTTCTTACCTTATAAAATGTCCTCATTTTAAATGTCTCTAAGTGCATGTAAACATATATAAAATAGCCCCAAACACTTGCTTTAAAATAAGCAAGATCTTCTAGACCAGACCATTTTCTTTCTTTTTCACTGTTTTATTACAATCCTTCTATCAGGATTTCATGTTTGATCTTAAAATCACAGATTTTATAGCTGGAAGGGACCAGTCCAACACCCTAAATTTATGTGAGGAAACTGTGACCTGACAAGTTTAAGTGACTTGCCTAAGGCTATATAGTAAGTTAGTAACACAATCCTGGTCTCTTGTCTCTAAGCCAGAACATTTAGGGAGGACAAATGACAATGGGATTTAGACAAAATTGAAGTTTTTATAAACATAGGACAGGTGGTTTGGGGATCCTACAAGGTGACCATCAGCTCTGTGACATACAGCATATAGCTGAAGGAAAAGGTTGGGGGAGGCTGGTGCTGGAGACCCTTACCTGGTGGCAGAGGGTGGCCCCCATGAAATTACCTGGATGGAGCTATACCCCATTTATGAAGGATATTGTGATCTCAGGTATGTTCAGGTAACAATTACCTAAGGATGTTAGGTTGAACCAGAAAGTCAAGCACCAGTCCAAGTAGTGGGGAGGTAGATTCAAAGTCAGAAAAGCAAGAGCATCTAAGCTCCAGGGAGGCTCTGCTAATCAATAGCTTCAGGAAGTCACTTATCTTTCAGTAGTTTGGTTTTCTCAACAGTAAATTTATAATAATACTTATATCTTATGGTTGTGCTGATAATCAAACAAGATAAATCACAAAGTGAGTTTAGCATAGTGTCTGGCAAGTATAGGAACTGCTTAGTAAATAGTAACTATCATTACAAGTCCAAGTACTCAGTCTCTCCGTGGTAGAAGATCTGATATAGGATCTGATGAATTCTACCCCTTGAGAAAGTGCTTCGAGAACTTACCTACCATGTTCTCAGGTCCGAACAAAGGCACCCAATTTAGGATAGCATTCTAGTCTGAACAGACAAAAGGGGTACTTTGTAGAGAAATTAAGGCAGAAACCTTTTCCTTGAGCTGGGTAACAAGGTGGGGTAATCAGTATTTTTAGGGAGTGAAGCATCTGGAATCTGATGCCTTCCAAGATACACAAGTGAGCTGGATATATCTCAGACTCAAGAGGCTCTGAGTAAAAGATGCATTTCAATGTTTGTATTCTGACTAGACTCAAAGATCACGGGGGGACTTTCCTCCTCCATTGTTTTAGAAAGATGACTTTTAAATAACATCAGGTTAGTATTTCTTATAACCACCTACTTTAAAACTGACTAATAACTAGTAAATCTCTTCTTTTAGATAGGCATTTTCTAATGTGTTTTTTTGTTTGTTTGTTTCTTTTTTGCTGATGCTCCAAAATGAGTTGTCAATTCTGTGCTGACTGGCTATAGCTCTGTTTAGGGTTTAGTCTCTAAAATGCTGCTCCAGGTTTTGATAAAGCCATATAATAATCCATCTCAACCTCAAAAATGTCAGCAACAAATTTGTCCCAACCACAGATTTCTGATCTATCCTAAGACCTGAAGATATATGATTTGTTTTAGCTGTTTCTATGGCTTAATTTCTGTCTATTGATCATAGACTTTTATGGCAAATCTGTGCAGCCTGAAGTAGCTCGAGTAAGGAAATGATGTGGGCATACTACGTGCAAAACCTGTGCACTAAAGATTAATAGAATAGACGTAAATAAATTTACAATGAATAAGAACCATTCATTTGTACATTAGATCTTCCCAGATTCTTCTTAGGATGTAGACGTAGCATTGCAAGTTAAAGCCAAAAAACAACCATTAAAAAAAAAATGTTGAAACAAATAAGACAGAAGACATTTTGTTTTTGTTAGCCCTCACATTTCTCCCTTTATTCACAGGATCGCAAGCTTTTACACTAGACTTCTTGGAAATATATTATTTGAGTTTGTATTCCCAGCACCTAATATGGTACCCAGCAGATAGAGTAGGTGCATAATAAATATGTATTGAATGAATGAATGATGGTGGCTTGAATAAATAGTCCTGGGACAAGGAATAGCCTAGCAAATCTGGAGAACTTTTGGATGTTTTGTTGTATGTGTAGAATACTCTTTTTTAGTTCTCTTAGTAGGAGAACCTATTTGATCAAATAAAACAACATATATGAAAATCCTTTTTTTTGGAGGTTTTTTTTTTTAAAGATTTTGTTTATTTATTCGAAAGAGAGAGACACAGCAAGAGAGGGAACACAAGCAGGGGGAGTGGGAGAGGGAGAAGCAGGCTTCCCGCTGAGCAGGGAGCCCGATGCAGGGTTTAAGGACTGAGCCACCCAGGCGGCCCTGAAAATTCTTTATAAATTGCAACATGCTCTGCCAAAAGTAGGCCTTGCCAATACTTTGAGAACCTGGAAAGACCACACCCTCTGAATAAAGACCAATGTCTGTGAGTAAGAAAAATACTGAAACAGACCAACCCTAACAAAGGCTAAAGCCAATTCATGATAAGATCTCAGGTAATTCAAAATGCTTGCCATAGCAAAACTTAACATAAACATCCTGGAATTTTATAAGAAGTTAACATCAGTCAGAACCATAGCCATATATTCTTTATAATGTTTAACCCACAACCGAAAATTTGTAGATGTGAAAAAGCTGGAAAAAAAATCACTAATAAGATAAAATCATCAATGGCAACAGACACAGAGATGATCCAGATATATGGATTTTTTTATTTTATTGGGTTTAATTAATCGTGGTTAATAGGTTAAAAATAAGAGGAAAAGATGGACAAAATAATGATAATTGAAAAGATAGGCTAGGGGCGCCTGGGTGGCTCAGTTGGTTAAGCGACTGCCTTCGGCTCGGGTCATGATCCTGGAGTCCTGGGATCGAGTCCTACATCGGGCTCCCTGCTCGGCGGGGAGTCTGCTTCTCCCTCTGACCCTCTTCCCTCTCGTGCTCTCTATCTCTCATTCTATCTCTCTCAAATAAATAAATAAAATCTTTTTAAAAAAAGATAGGCTATTTCCACAGAAATGTAAAATAAATTAAATGGGCATTAGAGAATACTAAAATATATCTGAAATTAGAACTCATTAGATGGATTTTATCACAGACTACACACAGCAAGACAGATTTGGTGAATTTATAGACAAGTCAATAAAAAAAAAATCCAAACTGAAGTTCAAGATAGAGAAAAGAGGGCACCTGGGTGGTACAGTTGGTTAAGCATCTGCCTTCGCCTCAGGTCATTATTCCAAGGTTCCTGGGATCGAGTCCCACATTGGGCTCCCTGCTCCACAGGGCTTTTCCCTCTGCCCCTCCCCCCCCCATTTGTTCTCTCTCTCTCTCTTGCTCTTTCCTTCTCTCAAATAAATAAATAAAATCTTAAAAAAAGATAGAAAAAAAGAATAGGAAGAAGAAAAGAATATAAGCAGAAAAAAGTATAAGGTATAGATAGATCACGTGCAAACACTCAGACATATGTGTAATTTTAATCCCAGAAGGAAGGGATAGAGAAGTAGATTAAGCAATGTTTGGAGAAATTATGGCTGGGAGTTTTCCTAAACTGATGAAAGATATCAACCCCCTGATTCAAGAATCTCAGGCAACTGAAAACTTCAAGACATCAGAATCTAATTAATCTTTATTGATTAGATGAAGTCCAGAGTAGGGGAAAAAAGACATTATGTATGAAGGAAAAACAAAGAATAATGACTGATTTTTAAACAGAATCTGTAGAGGCCAGGAGACAATGTGATGACATCTTTAAAATGCTGAAATTAAAGTAAAAAAAAAAAAGCCCTATATGGTATCAGACCTAATATTACTGTGATGTGTTGCCTTGACATTTGGAGCCAGGAGAGCCTGGACTGGCCTAACTGCAAGTTCCTCTCCCGACTCTGCTTGCACACGCAAGATAACCACCTTGTGAGAATTCTGGAATTGGATCTCGGGCTCTTGAAGTTTTAGATCACTGGAGAATATCTGGGTTTATGATCAGTGAATGTTTATGGAAATAGTGGGTGCTAAGGTATGAGTAGAAGATATGGAAGTAGGAAGACATTTTATATCCACCACTGTTCACTTTTGGTTACTATTGGCATGGAATGTCTTTTCCATCCTTTCACTTTCAGCCCATGTGTGGACCTAAATCTATCGGGAGTCTCTTGTACATACTGTATAATTGGATCTTGTTTTATTATTCATTCAGCTACTCTATGTCTTTGATTGGAAGGGTTTAATCTATTTATGCTTAAAGTAATTACTGATAGGGAGGGACTTGCTATTGCAATTTTAATTGTTTTTTGTCTTTTTAAAAACTGAAGAATGATCGACAATTTTATATTAGTTTCATGAGTATAGTGTAGTGATTTGACGTTTGTATACATTGCAAACTGACCAGCACACTGAGTCTCCTTACCATCTGTCATACAAAGTTAATACAATGTTAATGATTGTATTCGCCAGTACCTTACACCCTCATGACTTCTTGTTTTTTAAGTAGCAGTTTGAACTTCTTGATCCTCTTCACCCAGTTCAAACCCCTTCCCACCTGCCTCCCAGAATCCCCATCCCCTCTGGCAACCACCACTCTATTCTCCGTATCTATGAGTTTGGGTTTTGTTTTGTTTGTTTGTTTAGATTCTACTTATAAGTAAAATCAAGTGGTGTTTGTCTTCCTCTGACTTATTTCATTTAGCATAATATCCTCAAGGTCCATCCCTGTTGTTGCAAATGGCAAGATTTCATTCTTTTTTATGGCTAAGTAATATTCGTGTGTGTGTGTGTGTGTGTGTGTGTGTACCATATCTTTAACCATTCATCTATCCATGGACACTTAGGGTTGCTTTTGTATCTTGGCTATTGTAAATAATGCCATAATGAGCATAAGGTTACATGGATCTTTTTAAATTAGTGTTTTTATTTTCTTCAGATAAATACCCAAAAGTGGAATTTCTGGATCATATGGTAGTTCTAGTTTTAATTTTTTTGAGGAAACTCCATACTGTTTTCCATAGTGGCTGTACCAATTTACACTCCAACCAAAGGTACATGAGAATTCCCTTTTCTCCACATCCTTGCCAGCACTTGTTATTTCTTCTCTTTGACACTAGCCATTCTGACAGGGGTGAGGTGATATCTTATAGTGGATTTGGTTGGCATTTCCCTCATGATTGGTGATGTTGAGTACTATCTGTCTGTCTATCTATCTATCTATCTATCTATCTATCTATCTATCTATCTAGTAGGCTCCATGCCCTGAGCCTACTGAGATCAAGACCTGAGCTGAAATCAAGAGTCAGACACTTAACTAACTGAGCCACCCAGGCACCCTGAGCATCTTTTAATGTGTCTGTTGGCCATTGTAGGTCTTCTTTGGAAAGATGTCTATTCATGCCTTCTTCCCATTTTTTAATTGGATTGTTTGTTTTTATGCTTTGAGTAGTATGAGTTCTTTATATATTTGGGATATTTGTTCCTTATCAGGTGTATGATTTGCAAATGTCTTCTCTCATTCAGTAGATTATCTTTTTGTTTTGTTTTGATTTCGTTCACTGTGTAGAGGCCTTTTAGTTACTCAGTTTAGTTTGTTTTTGCTTTTGTTGCCCTCACCTTTGGAGTGAGATCCAAAAAACCAGTGCTAAGATGGATGTCAAGGAACTTACTGCATGTTTTCTTCTGGGAGTTTTATGGTTTCTGGTCTTACGTTGAAGCCTTTAATCCATTTTGAGTTAATTCTTATATGTGGTGTTAGAAAGTGGTCCAGTTTCATTCTTTTGCATGTAACTATCCAGTTTTTCCATCATCATTTGTTGAAGAGACTGTCCTTTCCCTGTGGTATATTCTTGCCTCGTTTTTCATACATTGACAATATATGGTTGGGTTTATTTCTGGTCTCTTTATTCTGTTACATTGATTTTTATGTCTGTTTTTATGCCAATACCATACTGTTTTGATTACTACTGCTTTGCAGTATAGTTTGAAACCAGGGGCTTGATGCCTCCAGCTTTGTTCTTCTTTCTCAAGATTTCTTTGGCTATTTGGAGTTATGGTTTCATATAAATTTTAGGATTAATTTTTTTGGTTCTGTGGAAAATGCCATTAGATTTTATAGGGATTGCATTGAATCTGTGTATTCCTTTGGGCAGTATGGACATTTTAACATATTAATTCTTCCAATCCATGAGCATAGAATATCTTTCCACTTATTTGTGTCTTCATTTCCTTCCATCAGTGCCTTATAGCTTTCAGAGTACTGGTCTTTTGCCTTCTTGATTAAATGTATTCCTAGATATTTTATTCTATTTAATGCAGTTATAAATGGCATTTTTTTCTTGATTTCTATTTCTGATACTTCATTAGTAGTATTTAGGAATACAGATTTTTGTATATTAAATTTGTATCTGGCAACTTTACTGAATTCATTTATTAGCTCCAGTAGTTTTTTGATGATGTCTGTAAGATTTTTTACATATAGTATCATGTAATTTGTAACTAGTGACAGTTTTAATTCTTCCTTTCCATTTTGGATGTCTTCTATTTCTTTTTCTTGCCTAATTTTTCTAGCTATGACTTTCAATACTATGTTGAATAAAAGTGAGAAGAGTGTGGGCATCCTTGTCTTGTTCCTGATCTTAGAGGAAAAGCTTTCTGCTTCTCACCATTGAGTATGATTTTTTTGAAAAGATTTTATTTATTTATTTGACAGAGAGACAGTGAGAGAGGGAACACAAGCAGGGGGAGTGGGAGAGGGAAAAGCAGGTTTCCCACTGAGCAGGAAGCCCAATGCGGGGCTCAATCCCAGGACCCTGGGATCATGACCTGAGCCGAAGGCAGACGCGTAATGACTGAGCCACCCAAGCACCCCTCACCATTGATTATGATATTAACTGGGGTTTGTCATGTATGGTCTGTATTAAATTGAGGTACATTTCCTCTATAGATACCTTGTTGAGAGATTTTTTAAATCATAAATACATGTTGAATTTTGTCAAATTTTTTTTCTGTATATATTCAGCTGATCATGTATTTTTTTTTACTCTTTCATTTTGTTAATGTGACTTATCAATGTTGATTGATTTGTGGATGTTGAACCATCCTTGCATCCCTGGAATAAATCCCACTTGATCTTGGTGTATGACCTTTTTTAATGCATTGTTGAATTTGGTTTGTTGAAGATGTTTGCGTCTATTTTTCTCAAGGATATTGACCTGTAATTTTCTTTTTTTGTTTGGTGTCTTTGTCAGGTTTTGGCATCAGGGCCAAACTGGCCTCATTAAAATGAGTTTGTAAGTGTTCCCCTTATTCAGTTTTTTGAAGAGTTAGAGAAGGATTGCTGTTAATTATATGGCTAATTATGTTGGTATTCTTTATGTGTTTGGTAGAATTTATCAGCGAAGCCATCTTATCCTGGACTTTTGTTTGTTGGGAGGTTTTAATTACTGATTCAATCTCTTTACTCATTATGGGTCTGTTTAGATTTTCTATTTCTTCATGATTCAGTCTTGGAAGATTGTATATTTCTAGTAATTTATCCATTTCTTTTAGGTTTTCCAATTTGTTGGTATATAATTGTTCACTGTAGTCTCCTATGACCCTTTATATTTCTGTGGTATCAGTTGTAACTCCTTTATCATTTCCTATAACACAGATCTAGTGGTGATGAACTTCCTTAGCTTATGTTTATCTGGGAAAATATTTGCCTTTTATTTTGAAGGACAGTTTTTTTTTAAAGATTTTATTTATTTATCTGAGAGAGAGAGAATAAGAGAGAAAGCGAGAATGAGAGAGAAAGAGAGCATGAAAGGAAGGTGGGCTCAGAGGGAGAAACAGACTCCCCACTGAGCAGGGAGCCCAATGTGGGACTCGATCCCAGGACCCCAGGATCATGACCTGAGCTGAAGGCAGTTGCTTAACCAACTGAGCCACCCAGGCGCCCTTGAAGGACAGTTTTGCTGGAAATCCTATTCTTGGTAGTCAGTTCTTTTATTTCAGCATTTTGAATATATCATCCCATCTCTTCTGGCCTGTAAGATTTCTGTTAAGAAATCTTGCTCATAGTCTTATGGGAACCTCTTTGTGTGTGATGAGTTGCCTTTTTTTTTCCTCCTGCTTTCAACATTCTCTTTTTGTTTTTGACTTTTGGCATTTTAATTATAATGTATTTTGGTGTGGACTTTTTTTTTTAAGATTTTATTTATTTGACAGAGAGAGACACAGTGAGAGAGGGAACACAAGCAGGGGGAGTGGGAGAGGGAGAAGCAGGCCTCCTGTGGAGCAGGGAGCTTGACGCAGGGCTTGATCCCAGGACCCCAGGACCACAACCTGAGCTGAGGGCAGATGCCCAACAACTGAGCCACCCGGGTGCCCTGAGACTTTTTTTTTTTTAATTCATTTATTTACTTGAGGGAGAGAGAGAGAGAGAGAGCACACAGAGAGGTGGAGGGAGAGGGAGAAGCAGACTCCCCACTGATCAGGGAGCCTGATGTGGGGCTTGATCCCAAGACCCTGGGATCATGACCTGAGCTGAAGGCAGACATTTAACTGACTGAGCCATCCAAGTGCCCCTTGGTGTTGACTGCTTTAGGTTTATTCTAGTTGGATTTCTGGGGAGGAGTGGCTTCTTGAATTTGGATATCCATTTCTTCCCCCAGATTTGGGAAGTTTTAGCCATTTTTTCCAATAACCCTTCTGATCCTCTTTCTATTCTCCTTGGGATACTTATAATTGTATATTGGTCTGTATGATTGTGTCCCATAAGTTCCTTATGCTTTCTTCATCATTTTTTCTTTTTTTTCTTCTGAATGATTTAAAATGACCTATCTTTGAGTTCACTGATTCTTTCTTCAATCTGATCAAGTCTGCTGTTGTTCAAATTACTGAACAACAAATTCTTTGTTTTTCAGTTCAGTTATTGTATTTAGCTCCAAGGGTGGGAATGCAAGTTGGTACAGCCACTTTGGAAAACAGTATGGAGGTGCCTCAAAAAGTTAAAAATAGAGCTACCCTAGCAGTTGCACTCCTGGGTATTTACCCCAAAGATACAGATGTAGTGAAAAGAAGGGACACATGCACCCCAATGTTCATAGCAGCAATGTCCATGATAGCCACACTGTGGGAGGAGCTGAGATGCCATTCAACAGATGAATGGATAAAGAAGATGTGGTCCATATATACAATGGAATAGTTTCGTTCTTTTTAATATTTTCTTTGTTTTTGATGTAGTCTCATTTTGTTCATGCATAATTTCCCTGAGCTCATTGAGCATCTTTATGATGGGCATTTAGAATTCTTTATCAAGTAACTCAAACATACCCATTTCTTTAGGATCAGTTTCTGTAGATTAATTTTGTTTCTTTGATTGGATCAATATGTATCTGTTTCTTCATGTACCTTGTAACTAACTTAGTGTTGGGATTCATGTACTTGAAAAAAACATGGCCACCTTTCCAGTTTTTATGGGGTGGCTTTGTACAGGGAAAGACTGTTACCAGTTATCCTGGCTAGATATTCTAGGGGTTCTTCAAATCTTTTTGGTAGATGCATATTATCTGGACTGGTTTGTGTAAATTTACAATTAGAGGGATTTGCCAGTTTTGTTTTTCAGGAGCTCATAATCTTTTGCTCCCTCTGGTGTCTGTCTGCATTACTGCAGATTCTCTGGAAGTGACACAAATTCCCAGCAACGTTTTATCCTCATTCCACCTCCCCTCGGCATCCCCCCCTGCCCCCCGCCCCTCAGTCCCAGCCCCAGATATCTAGTGTATGTTGTGTCTGATCAGTGCTCTGAGACTGGAGAGACAGAAACTAGTCACTTGATCAGCCCCTGAGGTGCTAGAATATTGAATGCAAACTCCATTCCTCTTTCCCTGCCTTTGAGTGAGAAGCCACTTCACTGTACAACCCTGGGTCTGTTATACTGTGGTTTCTCTGAAATTGTAGCATGCAACCCAAGGCTCTTTTTCAGTCTGCAACCCTAAGGCATCTAGAGTATGCTGTGTCCTTATAAGTGTTCTGAGACTTGCACAACAGAAACTTGTCCCTTGGCAACCCCCTGAAAATATGGAAAATTATACACATTCTCCAACTCTTTCCCTCCCCAAGGAGAAGCCAGGACTTGGGAGGTTTCTTTCACTTTTTCTACAGTGAACCAGGGGGAGGGATTATGGTGAGAGAGTATGTGCTAGTCCTCACCCTCACCTTTGTTCTCAGTGGCCCACAACCTAACATCCTTTCTTGTTAGCACTTGGATTCAGGCAAGATAAATCCAGTTCCTCAGGTAGCAAAGGGCTACCTGAAAATCTGCATATTGGCCATACGTTTTGTTTTTTTCTTTTCTTCCCCAAGGAAAAGTCAGCAGCTGGGGAGTTTTTGCTCAATAATGCCTCACTGAGCTGGGGTGGGGAGGGAATATGGCAAATGAGTGCCACAGATTTTCCTACTGACTTTGATGTGGTTCGTTTCATTCTCACTTGGGGTGCACCAGGCTTTTAACCATTTTCTGAATTTCTCACAAAGGAAATTAATCTATGTTTTGTTATTGAATCAGTGTTTCCACGGGGGAAAGGGCCTGGGACTTCCTATTCTGCCATTTTGCTGATGTCACCTCATATCAGGTTCTCTCTTTAAGGGAGATCTTTGTGACTCATTTCCATTGCTGCCATATTGCCACCACCACCACCACTGCTACGACGATCACTCCTCCCCTCTTCTTCCATCCCCCTTCTTCTTTTTCATATTAGTATTTCAGATTAACTCATATATTTTGCATTTTTTTCTCACATTCCTTTTTGTATCTCATTCCTTCTAGATTCAATTTCTTCCTAAAGCATATTTTTTAGAAACCACTTCAGTGAGGATCTGTTGGTGATAAACTCTCTCAGATTTTGCTAGTCTGAACATGAGTTTATTTCAAGATCATACTTCAAGAATATTTTAGTTAGGTATAAAAATCTTGTTTAGAGTTATATCTCAGTTTTATTATCTCTCTTGAGGTTTCTGCTGTTAGTATAAATGACAAGCTTTACAGGTATTCTGCCCTTTCTTTTTGGATGATTTTAACATGCCTACTTTGGCTTCGGTATTCTTTGGTGGTTTTCCTATGGTTTATCTAGTTGTCCATTTCTTTTTGTATGTCCCACTTGGAATTCACTGAGTTTATAGAATTAATTAATTCTGGATATTTATCAGGCATCATCTTTTATATACTATGTTTCCCCCATTCTCTATGTTCTCTCCATCTATAACTGTAATTGGATATTTTCATTTTAACCTCCTTGTCTCTTAGTATCACTTTAAAATTTTTGATTTCTTCTTTCTGCTTAATTCTATCTAGCTTATTTTTCCAAATCTCTATCTAGCTTATTTTTCCAAATCTCTATTTCAGGCAAGAATTCTTATTTCAGCTTTTTAACATGTCTACTGAGTTTTAAATTTCAATTTTCCTTTTAAAAATGATATTTGTTCTTTCAAAAATGTAACTTTCTTAAGAGTAACTTATACTTTTCTCATATGTTTGAATCTATACTACATTAAAAAGATCTTAACCATGCTTATTTTATATTATATTTCTAGAAATACTGTTTTTTGAAGATTTTGTGATTTTATTCTGCTTTTCATTGTTTCTTCCAACTCTGGCTCATGGTAGCTTATTTCTGTGTATATTGTATAATGTTGGATTATAGGCTCAAATACAACTGGATTACCTCAGTGAATATCACCTTCAATTTGGGTTGAGGGTTTCCTTCTAAGTAGGATTTGTATTTGCTTCTTGCATAGTACCCAAAGGCCGTGGAAAGCAGGGACCCATTTTTTGTTAATTTTTTGGCTTTTGCAATCCATGGCATCACCGATAAATTTGAACCTTTTTAAGGAAAAACCATGATTAGGATTATTCCGGGGAGTCGTTTTTTTCTCCCCTCTTCTTATGAATGGATCTTTCTCATTTACAACTTTACTGGTGGAGTAGCTCTTTATGTGTCCCAGCTTTTTGAGGATGTTTCTTTGTTGCAGTTTCCCAACTTGTTCCTGTCCTGGTTTAGATGGTAGTTAAGTAGTTGAGTTTTGAATACCACCTTGGAGGTGGGTTGGTCAAGTTACGGTTGAATCTCTGTGAGTAAGTGAGGTCACAGAGCCAAAGGATAAGGAGGAGGAAGAGAGGTCAGCTGAGGAGAAAAGCTTAGGAAATCCCATAGATTGGGAGGAGTTGGAGTCTGGAGGAAGTATGATTGTGTCATTTCTCCCTATGGTAAAATGGGAGGTTTGGGAACAAGGAGATAAAGAAAGGTGAGGCCTTTGAGAAAAAATATTGTGATTAGGATGTCATTTGAGAGTAGTTTTGCTGGTGTTCTGGGATGAGCACAATCCCAGGGATGGAAGGAAGGAGTGAATGGTAGGAAAATGGAAGCAGAGAGGGATTACTATCTGATAAGCAAAATAATCTGTTGTACATAGTGTAGATAATTAAAAACTAAATTTTATTTTATTATTTATTTTAGTGAGGTATAATTAACATAGAATGTTGTATTAGTTTCAGGTGTAAAACATAATGATTCAACAATTCTATATATAACTCAGGGCTTACCAGGATAGATGTGGTCACCTGAATTTTAATTTTGTAACATTTAGAGAGGTTCCTGAAGAATTTATACTATTTGGTCTTTGCAAATGCCTGATTTATAAGATTTCAAGGTCATTTGAAAAAACCCTGCCCTATCTAAATAATTAGCTGTCATATTAAAAAAGAACTGAGCTAATTAGTTGGAAAATATGGATTAAAGTAAAATACGTTACAGCATTTTTCTTTTGGCATTTAGCCAAAGCCATTACTTAAGGACTTGTATAAAATTGCCAGCATAGTTTATTTGTTAGGGGATAATATTAAATCAGACTTTAAGTAAATCAGTTAATCTGTGAAACTTACCCTAAAGAAAACGAAAGATCACACTCTGTAGATTCTTCTGAATGACAGTAGGGTCTTTGCTTCTGTACAGATCTGATGAGTTCCCTGCCCCTTTTCAAATGCCCCACGTTTTTCAAACATGTTTGAGTGAAGAAATGAAAAAGTTTGTGTGTGTGTGTATGGTGCTGAGAGAGAAAAATAGAGAGAAGACTGTCATTAACACTTTATGGAATAGTGTTTTGTGGAATAAGTTTGGGAAATACCAGTTTAAAATCTCTAGTAAAAAAAAGTTTCAAATAAGTATAAGGATCTCCTATGTATCAGGCCCTGTGCTAGGCAAATAGACATTGAGCCCATAAGATATAGACCCAGCCTTCTTGTTTGCTGCTCCCCAAAACTCTACTATGCAAGAGAACTCCAGTCATATATTGATCCTAAATTTCCACCTTATAGCACAGTTTAGGAAATCTATGATTAAGTCTTTTTTGGTTCTAACAAACAAATGCAGTCAAACTAATTCTGAATTATAGAGATGAGATAGATAAGGGGGAGGTTATTGTAAGGCTCTAGAGTTTTTGCAGAACCAAAAACATAGTGTGGTATCATGAGAATCAGGATACCGTCAGACAGGGAGCAGTTGCTTGGTCTGTATCTGTTTCTTTTGTGTGTAGTCTCATCTTTTGTCTCAGTTGTGGTCTTTCTGAGGCTTTCTTACTTACTTATTTAAGCCTAATATGGTCATCTCAGCCCTACCTCGACATGACCTTCTAAATTCTCAAGTAGATGTAATTGATTCCTGTCTAGTGAATCTATTAGCTGGCTTGGGAATGGTATCCACACTATTCTAGTCAACCAGGGTTGAGGAATGGTCAGCCACATGAAGTATGGAACTGCTTCTTCAAGCAGGGTTTGAGATGAAAATTAAACATATTTAATGCAATTGGGTTGAAGGATTTTAGTGTTTGAAGATACAGGGAATGGTAAATTATTTCAGCACATTCTGTTATTATGCATAAAAATTCTTATGCAGAATAAGTTTCCACCTTCATTTACAGAACGTGAATCCCAGAGGAACTAAAATATAACAGTTATTCAAATAGATAAACTCTAGAGGCACCTGGGTGGCTTAGTCATTAAGCGTCTGCCTTTGGCTTGGGTAGTGATCCCAGGGTCCTGGGATCGAGCCCCGCATCGGGCTCCTTGCTCAGCGAGAAGCCTGCTTCTCCCTCTCTCACTCCCCCTGCTTGTGTTCCTGCTCTCGCTATGTCTCTCTCTGTCAAATAAATAAATAAAATCTTTAAAAAAACCCCACAAAACAAAGAAAATAGATAAACTCTAAAATAAAACAGAATCTCCTGCTACCTTTGACTTTTTAGCTAATATGACCTATTAATGTTGGCAGGGATGCACGGAAGTACCAAATATCTTCTAAGTGCTTATGGAGACCAGAAAGGAATTATTGCTTTCTGCACCGTCTGACCTACTGGAAGGACTTACCGAAAATTCTGTTCAGGGTGTTTGTAAGAATGCTGTGCTGTTAAGTTACTTTGGAAGGGACAGCCTCCCAGTTGGTCTAAATTTTGATGCAAAAGAACCTTGCAATAACACTCCCATGACCTCAGTCATGGTGTATGTGCCCATGTGAATCCAACTTTTTTGGGTCACCAGTGATTGGAACAGGAATGTGCAGAATAATATTCAGAGTGCATCTTGTTTCTTCTTGTGTGAGTATTTCATGAAATGTAAATGGTTGAGGGACATTTTGAGATCTCTGTTCTCTATTAATTCTGCCTGACTTATCCTGTTGAACAAGAAGGCTCATTTACCCCCGTTTCTTGGAGCCACACACAGAAGACTCTACTGACCTTTCCATCGACAGATTCAGGCTTGACTCAGTATCCAGATGAATGAAAACTTGAGACAAGAAGTAATTCATCCATGCTCAATTTGACAGTTTTTCCTTTCTATTATTAGTTTCCCAGGGAAATAATTTATTGAACATTTAGTCTTCAAAGATTCTGGCTTCTAATATGGTTCTTTCTCACTCTACAGTGGCAATTATCATCCTGGTGTCTACCTTAATCTAACTCACATACACGTTAGATTGCCTGGGTCAGGCTCTCAGGTGCTGATCACCCAGAGAAGGAATAAATCCTGTAAGGGACTGGTCCAGACCCTTGAATATGGCAATCTCAGAAAAGTCTGAATTTGTAGCCTACCACCTTTTCTATCACTTTCCTTAATTAGAAATGCCTACAGATATTTAAGACAGAGCTTTCCCGTGCCCTTTTTCTGACCCTGGAGTTGACTTGTTTTAGATATTTGGTTATCCCATGAGGACTACATTTTACCTCTTCCTGTGAGTTAGCAGGATCTTTCTAAAGTGCTTATTCTCCACTGTGTAAACCGAGTAGCTTCCCATGATCTTTAGGCCAAGCCCAAAGATGTTTTGAGAATCTGTAGAGTTTGATTCCAAGCCTCTGTACGGGAACCCATTTTATATTGGATGGAAAATAAATTTCAATTCCAGTTCATGTCTAATTACTTGGGAGTAGCTATCTGCAGGGTTTGCTGGAAAGCATACTAAGGATGATCCTATATGCTTCAAGATGGACTACCAGAGTTACATAACAACCTCTGCCATGGATACTGAATTGGGGTGATGATGATGGAATTCGTGGCTGGAGTAGTGGCAGTATGAATGGATCCTTGCCCAATGTGAGATGCGAGGAGATTTCTCCTCACATCCTATAGGATAGCAACTTCCTTGCCTCCAAACATCATAATGGGTTAGGAAACCCTTGGCTATGAGTATTAGGGAGATAAGGAAAGAGATCTTTCAGCCAACTAAATGGCCTCTGAAAAGGGACATTGTGCATGGGCTAAATTTTGATCATGGGAAGAAGGAGAAGTCCTTAATTAGGGGGACTAAGTCCCGCATTGTTCTGACTATAGCACCTATATTCTCCAGCTCCCCTTAAACATAATCTTCACCTTTGAATTTTCTGCTTTTTCTCCATCTCTGAGCTTCTCACCTAGTTAACTGCCTGGTTCCTGTCCCTCTACCTTTTGCCTTGTTTTCACAATTTCTCGTGGGGGAATTTGGAGGAAAGTCTCTGAGCCTCCTTCCCATCACTGGGACCCTGTAGCCTCTGTCTGTACATCTCAGTGGCCAACTGCCTACTATAGGACTTTCCAGAATTATTCTGTCAGAATTTCTCAACCTGTCCCTTACCTGTACCCCTATACTTTATCTTGCCAACTGCTTTCCTGAACTATGCTTATTCAAACTTTTCATACTCTGGGCTGAAATTCTGCTGTCACTGGACCTGTACCTCACTGCCTCTTCGGGTCTAGTGGGCAGGTCTAATGTTAGGGCCTCACCCTAACCCTGTTCCTATTGTCGATGCCCTATGTTTTGTCATTGAAAAATATTGAAATATGATGGAATTAAGCTATGTTTAGAAAACCTTACTGGCAAGCCACTCTACAATCCACATTAGAATATTCTTATTGTAACTATAGTCAATATCCTTTTCTAGCTTGATTTTTTTTTGCTTGAAAGTGACATCTTGAATAAAGTTCTGGTCTATGAATGTTTTGAACTAGTCTGAGATCAATGTAGGCTTGTTGTCAGAAATAATATTTTCATGGATGGTACATAACTAGTATGGGACTGTGATTGCTGTAACATGTTTGAGATAAGACAAGGAGCACTCTAAAAATGCTTAACACGGGTGCCTCGGTGGCTCAGTCAGTTAAGCCTCCAACTCTTGATTTTGGCTCAGGTCATGATCTCAGGGTTGTGAGACTGAGCCCCACATTGGGCTCCATGCTGGGCGTGGAGCCTGCTTGAGATTCTCTCTCCCTCCCTCTCTGCCCCCACCCCTCCGCTCACTCTCTCTTAAAAAAAATGCTTAACATAGTCAAGTAATTTTTACCTTGAAGTGCTCCTGAAAAATCAATATGGACTCATCCAAGATTTTTGTTGCTTGCCATTAAATGGTGGGTCCTTTTGGTAGGCTATTTCAGATAATCTGCTTATTATTCTTGATAATGAAATCAATTCAGGATCATCAAAATCAGATTCTGGCCCATACTTTCCAGGAAAAATAATGCCATGTGCCATATTCCATTGTGTCTAATATGCACGATGACTGCCTTTTTGAATAACAGCAGGTTTTCATGACAAAGGACTTCTTTTATAAGAAAAATAATACCCATTGACAGTTTGTGAAGAATATAGAAACATTAAGACAGTTTCCATTTTCTTCCTTGCCATGGTCTCCATATCAGAAACTGTGTGATTGAAGACCATAGATATGTTTGATTTGAAATGAGATTAAATTGATTTGAAGAACCTCAAGTATATTTTTGGACATTCAGGTTTCCTGTGGAATTGGAAAATCCCAGCCTGGATCTGGGGTTGCAGGAAATCAGCATATCATGTGTCTCTCAAGGCTATTCTAAAATTCAAGGCCAGGGTTTGTATTTAGAAATAGGTCTTCAAGGTGGCTTGTTTACGATGATGAAAAATGTCCAGGCAAAGCCAAATAGTAGGCGACTCCTGGCCTTACTTAACCACTTGTTGCACAGTTCCATCCCATGGAGGACACTGTTCTTGAGTTGCAAGCGGTTTGTGCCTCATTGCCATCTGGCTCAGCCAGCTTCAGCACCATAAGGTGAACTGAACTGTTTGTGGTAGGAAATAGTGCTCTATATTTGTCACCGTGTACTAGCACAGACCCAAAGTCAGTAACTGCTTGACATTCCAGAAAACATTCTCATGGCAGTGAGTTAAACTTCAGGGAATGTCTTTTTCCAGTGGAGGATGAAGTCATTTTGCAACAGTTACCTTTTGTGGAAGAAAATCTTGTTAAAACTTAGGTAGCCCCGGGAAGCCCGGAGCCTGGGAGTTTGTGCTCTTGTTTTTGAAGTAGACGCACTACCCATTGTGTGTAATGTATTTAGACCAGAGGAAATACTGATGCATCAATATCGTAGCTTAAGAGGGTGACACAGAAAGGTTCAGTTTTATTTTATTTTTTTCATTTTCCACTTGACCAGCTAATATATTGAATTGCTGAAGAACTTCTAGAGGTCCTTCTGAGGTTTTATCCATAGCCAGCTCACTAATTAAGAGATCATCCATCCAGGTTAGCATGTCTGGAAGCTGGGAAAGAAGAACATCTAGGAAGCAATAGAAACTTCCAAGAGCAATGGGAATTCTAGATTGACCCTCTCATTTCTCGACTTCACGTCTGCTCAGTATTCTCTATTCCTGTAACTTATATCGCCACCCTCAGTCTCTCAGTGGGGTCCCTTTTTACACCTGAAACTGCTCAACTCTGACTCCCCATGCTCTCTTGTCTTTACATTTCCCAAATTGCTTGTAAGTGGTGCAGTTGCCTTGACATGGCTAATCCCTTGACCCATCAATATTTTTCCCAGTTTGAGAAATACCCTAAGAGAGGAGGTAAGTCGTGACTAGAATGTGAAGAAAACCATGCAGTTTCTGTGTGATCTCCCTTACCAGTGACACTTGTCACCTTTGAATCAGTGCAACCCCCAGCAAGGAGCATTTCTTTTCTCGGGAATAATAAATCTGGTGTCCTAAGAAGAATGGCTTGTGTTTGGCCTCGTTCTTTTAAAACTGTAGACACTTGCCACTGCTGCCCTCTCCCCCATCATTTCATGCAGAAGCAGTGTTTTCTTTTCTCCTGAGGCCTGAACGCCTTATAAGAGAAACACCCGAGCCATGAGAGTTTGTAGCCCAATTAGATGCTTTTGATGCGAGTTCTCCCTGTGATGGAAAGCCTACTAGCAGTGTGTGTGCATGGCATGTTGTCACTTGCTCAGTATGGAGAGTGAGACAACTAAGGGAATAAGAGGAGAGAGAGAGAAAGAAAGAGAGAGAGAGAGGAGTTTGCAGAGTAGACGAGGGCCCAGGAGTCAGGATCTGAGGGCTTAGACTACAGTAGGAAGTTCATTTCAGGTAGAATGCAGTATATTAGTAATTATTTAATAATGATGATATTTATTGAGTCCCTACCTTTTGACAATGAGTGTATGGATCTTATACTGTGGCTCTCACATCCCACTGGATCTGCTTCACTTCAACAAGCACCGAATGAAGCATTTGACATTCTGACCATCCGTGGTCTCCTGTTCTTCCACCTTGGATGTACAACCATTTCCATCATGACTGCTCTTTGACTTCATCAGGATTTCTTACCCACTGACACCTTTTCCTTTGCCCTATCTATAACATCCTCCCATTTTCACCACCTTCTTCCATCGCCAGATAGTCCATGGCCCATCACCCAGTAACATTCTGGCCAGTTTTCCTATTTTCCTGCATCTGTATCTTTTTGTTATTTTCCTCTGACAAAAGTAAATGCAAATATCCATTTATTCTATGTCTGAGAGATGATGGAGAGTATCACTCAGTGGGGCTTTCAGTACAACTACGTGTATCTGGTGACTCTGCTGTCCCACTCTCTTAAATGAGGTGTCAGAACTTATCCACTCTTTTCAGGCTTCCAGTTTCATATGTCCCAACCCTACTCTCAGTTGATGACCTCACTCCTTATTTCATTAAAAAAAAAAGAAAGAAAGAAAGAAAGTAGAAGCATCCAGTGGGAACTTGCTCAGCTTCCCACCACCACACCAACATGGAGCCTGCACGTTCTCAGTCTGTGTTCTCTGTGCTTTGCTGATTCTTCTCCATCACAACCAGATTTCAATTTTAGTATATGTGCTGCCGAAGTGAGCACCACAACCAGATTTCTCAAACCGATGTTTGCATGTGCTCTCCCCATTCCCCTAACTGTTATTTAGTCCGTGATTCACTTCAAAGTTCATTCGGTCCACGTTGTGACACCAGAACAGCATTTGCTGAGGGAAGCAAAGACCACCTTGTGGGCATTCTTTGGTCCTCCTCTTACTTCTGTGGCTAACTCCTCTGCTGCTTGGACTTGAGATGGGGGTGACCCTCAGGCTCATCCCTTGGCTACCCCCCTTTTTTTTCCTATTCAACTGTTGAACTCTCTTCCTAAATGACTTCATCTATGGGATGGCTTCAGTTATAGATTATAATGAACAACTCTTAAGTTTTATCTACAATTTAGACTTGCATCTGGTCTTCAAGTTCTGTTCATTTGGAATTTCCACAGGAGTATCTCAAAAGCTCCTCAGAAACCTAAAGCTCAGCATGACATCTTGCTCTCCCCCAGTCTTCAGCTCTTGACCATCACATTCAAGTCATTACCAACTATAGCAGATTTTACCACCTAAATATATTTTTTAAAGTTTTTATTTAATTTCAGTTAATTAACATACAGTATTATACTAGTTTCAGGTGTACAATATAGTGATTCAACAACTTCATACATCACCTAGTGCTCATCATAACAAGTGACCTCCTTAATCCCCATCACCTGTTTCACCCATCCCCCACCCACCTCCCCTCTGGTGACCATCAGTTTGTTCTCTATAATTAAGAGTCTGTTTCTTGGTTTGTCTTTCTCTCTCTCTCTTTTTTTCCCTTTGCTCCTTTGTTTTGTTTTTTAAATTCCACATATGAATGAAATCATATGGTATTTGTATTTCTCTGACTGACTTATTTCGCTTAGCACGATACTCTGTAGCCCCATCCATGTCATTGCAAATGACAAGATTTGATTCTTTTTTATGGCTGAATAACCAGTGTGTGTGTGTGTGTGTGTGTGTGTGTGTGTGTGTGTGTGTGTGTGTTTGTGTATACATATCTTCTTTATCCATTCATCAATCGATGGACCCTTGGGCTGCTTCCATAATTTGGCTATTGTAAATAATGCTGCTTTAAGTATTTCTTGACTCTATTTCGTTCCATCTCTGTTGTCAGGGCCCTAATCTAATACACCATCACTTAAAAAAATTAAACTTAAAAATTTTTTTGAGACAACTGTAGATTCACATGTATTTTAAGATATAATAGAGATGGATCTTATGTACCCATTACCTAGTGTACTCCATTGGTCACATTGTATGAAACTATAGTGCAATATCAACAGTCAGGATACTGATATTGATATAGTCAAGATACAGAACATTATCATCACGACAAGGATGATTCTTGCTGTCCTTTTTTTAAAAAACATAAGTTTTAGTTTTTAGAGCAGTTTTAGGTTCAGAAAAAAATTTAACAGGAGGTATAGGGATTTTCCATATACCTCCTTCCCTATACATGCACAGCCTCTTCCCATTATCAACATCCCTCACCAGAGTGTTACATTTGTTATAACTGATATACCTACCCTGACATAGTATAATCCTCCAAAGTCTGCAGTTTACATTAGAATTCACAACATACAACTTGGTGTTGTGCGTTCTGTGGGTTTGGACAAATGTATAATGACATGTAGGCATCATCATAGTATCATACAGAGTATTTTCACTGCCCTAAAGTTCCTCTGTGTTCTGCCTATTTATCTCTTCCTGTTCCCAATCCCTGGCAACCACTGATCTTTTTACTATGTCCATAGTTTTGCCTTTTTCAGAGTGTTATATAGTTGGGATCATACAGTATGTAGTCTTTTGAGCTTGGCTTCTTTAATTTAGTAATATGCCTTTAAGTTTCCTCCAGGTCTTTCATGTCTTGATAACTCATTTCTTTTTAATGTGGAATAATATTCCATTGTCTGGATGTTTATTTATATATTTACCTACTGAAGCACAATCAATCAGTCACCTGGCCACATCCTTGGTGTTTTCTTCTGACCATGCTTTCTTATTTTTTACAGTATATATAGACCGGGAATTTTCCAGATTTTCAATTTCTGCTTCCCTTTTCCAGAAAAATTCTGTCTTTAAGTATAGTCTCTTTTTTCACATTGTACTATAAGCAGTCAGAAGGAGCCAGGTTGTACCTTCAATATTTTCCTTAGAAATATCTTCAGCTAAATACCTAATTTCATCACTTGCAAAGTTCTACCTTCCACAAAAAACTGGAGCATGAACATGATTCAGTCCAGTTTTTTGCTGCTTTAGAACAAGGATTGCCTTTCCTCCAGTTTCCAAACACATGTTCCTTATTTCCATCTGAGACCTCATCACAATGGCCTTTCCTGTCCATATTTCTAAACATTTTGTTCAGCATTCCTTAGGTATTCTCTAAGAAGATTGAGACTTTCTCTACAGCTCTCCTCTTTTCTCTCTGAGCTCTCAACAGCTCAGAACAGGCTGTTCACAGCAGTGTAGGACTTTTTCTAGCATGTGCCTCAGATCTCTCCCAGCCTCTACCCATTACCTGGTTCTAAATTGCTTGCACATTTTTGGGTATTTGTTACAGCAGCACCTCACTTCTCAGTACCAATTTCTTAATCCTCACGCTGCTATTACAGAATATGATAGTCTAGGTGGCTTAAACAACAGACATTTATTTCTCACCATGCTCGAGGCTGGGAAGTCCAAGATGAGAGCCCAGGCAGATTTGGTGTCATGGTTCGCAGATGGCCATGCTCTTGCTCTTGTTAATCTTAAAAATAAAACTGGCAGTTATTTTTCCAGCAAAAATGGGTTTATTTGGGAATAACAGAGAACAGCAACCAGGACATGCAAGCTATGGCAAAACTATAGGCAAGTCCAACCAAAAAGGGAGAGGAATGTTATTTTATGGAGATGAAGGAGGAAGTTGAGAGGGTTTGTTTTGAATGAAAGACCATTGGACAAAAGCAAGAGTTCAGAGTGATGATGGTTTCTCATTGGCTGAGTTGCAGGGGTAGTCGATTTCTTATAGACAATTCAGTGGACAAGTGGCCTTTGAACAACACAGGTTTGAACTGCACGGGTCCACTTATACTTGGAAATTTTTCAATAAGTACAGTACAGTACTATGAATGTATGTTCTCTTCCTGATGACTTTCTTAACATTTTCTGTTCTCTAATTTCCTTTATTGTTAGAATATGGGTATATAATACATCTAAGATACAAAATATGACCATGCTTTCTTTCATTAATAAATTGACTATTGATGTTATTGGTAAGGTTTATGGTCAACAGTAGGCTATCAGTAGTTAAGTTTTTGGGGAGTCAAAAGTTATATGTGGATTTTCAACTGTGTTTTGGGGCAATGGTGTGGTTCAAGGGTCAACTGTACATCTTTTCCTGTAGGGCCTATAATCGATCATTATCTCCTGTTGCTAATTCTTCTTTTGGGTCTGTAATTGACAGTTCTTTTGTAATTCACACCGAGTGGTATGACTTTTCCTTCTAGTCTCCTGACTCTACTTTAGTGGGGTTTCCCTTTATTAATTTCCACACTCATAATACCATCATACTGGGGTTAGGATTTCAACATGTGAAACTTGGGGGGACATAATTATTTAGTCTTCAGCCAATAGTATTGTTTTAAGTTTTTACTAAAAATATATTTATTAAATAAACACTGTAGCAATAGTAACAGGGAACAAATAAGTATTTAAAGAACTCAATCTTACCTTCATCCTTATAAATCTATTTGGTGATCTTTAATTGTGTTTGGTGGCTCAGCTACTATTCAGTCTTCATTTTTCTATGATCATTAGTTCTCTGTGCTCAAAATTTTGCAAATTGTATATTGGTAAAGATATATTTCATGGTATAGTTAAGGCTTAAGGAAGAAATGCTTCTTAATTAATTAAAAGAAAATGAGGATCTCCCAAATTCTAAACTTGCTGAATATCATGTCACTAATCTAAAATTTTGAAAAGCTTTTTTCACATTATACTTGGTAACACACA
Source organism: Callorhinus ursinus (assembly GCF_003265705.2). Classification (NCBI taxonomy): domain Eukaryota; kingdom Metazoa; phylum Chordata; class Mammalia; order Carnivora; family Otariidae; genus Callorhinus; species Callorhinus ursinus. The sequence continues at coordinate 2,119,521 of NW_027397135.1, forward strand.
TTGTTACTTCACATTACTTATCCACTCCCCAACTCAGTTTTTCCCTGCAAAAACAAAACAAAACAAAACAAAACAAAACAAAACAAAACACCCAAGCAAACGTACCTTCATAGTTATCAACTATGTTGTTGACACATCTCTGCTCAAAATCCTTTGCCCCTCGCTCACAGCACCATTGCAAATTCCCTTTCTATAGTTTGAGAAACACTGATGCATTATTTATAACACTAACTTTGCTTTTGCCCTGTGAAAGGGAAAACAAACATTTAAAATAGTTCATGTGTTATCTTTTTAGTAGCATTCATTACCAAACAAGCAAAAATGTAAATAGAATAAACCCCATTATAGTATTTTGCTTGAGATCCATTTTAGCCACAATCCTATTATATGGAAGCAGTTATCTGAGAGATTCATTACATTTTACAACCACTTATTCATTGCCTAACATTTTTCAGATATCATGTTAGGCCTGGTAGGGAGAATAAAAAGAAAACCTACAAACTACTGGCTTTGGTCTCCCAGCACCACACAGCAGTGATGGAAATGATGGAAGTGCTCTCTGTGCTGATATGGCAGCCACTATGTGGCTGTTGAATGCTTGACTTGTAGCCAGTGTGTCTGTGGAGCTGAACTGTTACTTTAATTTTTCCTAATAGCATCTCTACTGAGATATAATCCACAAATCATACAATTTACCCATTTAAAGTGTACAATTTGGTGATTTTTGGTGTATTCACAGAGTTGTCCAGCCATTACCACAATTTTGGAACATTTTCATCACCCCCACAAGAAACTGCGTACTCATTAGTAGTTACTCCCCAAATTCTCCCAAATGTCCTCAGCCATGGTTGGCCGCTAAGCTTTCTGTCTCTATGGATTTGCCTATTTTGGACTTTTCATACAAATGCAATCACAGTATGTGGTCTTTTGTGATTGGCTAATTTAATTTTAGTTTAATTAAATTCAATAGCCACATGTGCCTAGTGACTACCATTAGAAGGAAGTGTAGTGAAGGACCACATACAGGTCCTTAAGGAATGCTGAAGGCTAAGGAGAAGAAAATCATGAAAAGGGGGCATGCGGAATACAGGTCAGAGAGATTGGAGATGAACCCAGATGGAGCCTAGAGATAAGACAGATTCCTGGAGGAAGGGATGGTTAACAGTACCAAGTAATACAGAGGGATCCAGAAAGAATAGTGTCAGTGTAGTGATGGGATAAGAATCCTGATGACAAAGGGCACTAGAATGTGGTGTTGGTGAAGAAGTACAGGCAGGTGGAACTTTTATATCATGTAGAGATGGAGGGAAGGAAGGAAATTTCAAGATAGTTTTGAGAAGCGTGTCAGGACTGATGGGAATTTTGTTTTGTTGCCGTTAATATTTTTAGTGTAGGCCTAAGCCTAATTGGAGGCAGAAAAAAAGGACCCAGTGGGAATGAAGAGATCACAGATGATTGAGCAGGGTTCTGAAGGATGTGAGTAAAGATGGGACTGGGGTTACATAGGAGCAAGCCCTGGCAAGGAAGATAGAAGTCATCTTTCTCAGAGGCGGCAGTAAGTGAAGAAAAAGTAGGTGAAAGTACAGAACAATTTTTACATAGAAATGAAGGAAACTAAAGGAACTCATTTACTTAAGAAAATGGGAATGAGGCTTCTGAGGATAGGTTCCGTTCCTCTAGCCAGCACTGTGATCAGATGTGGAGAAGGGAGTTCTCCAGAGAGTCTAGGGCTTTGGGAGGTGGGAGGATCAATTACTTACATTCTTTTTGCTGCTCAAAGGAATATGTCTCCTAGAAGCAACAAACATTTTTCAGGTACATAAAACCACATGAGATGCAGAGATCCAGATGTGCCAATTTTCACTTACTGAAAAGTGATGATTGTCCAAGAGTTTACATTTGAGATCTTCAAAGACGAAATGTATCAGCTTATGCATCCTCCCTTCCACTCTCCCATTTCCTTTCCTTCCTTCCTTCCTTCCTTCCTTCCTTCCTTCCTTCCTTCCTTC
>NW_027397135.1:2121539-2196822 GCF_003265705.2 Callorhinus ursinus
TTCCTTCCTTCCTTCCTTCCTTCCTTCCTTCCTTCCTTCCTTCCTTCCTTCCTTCCTTCCTTCACTTCCTTCCTTCCTTCCCTCCCTTCCTCCCTCCTTCCCTTCCCTCCCTCCCTTCCTCCCTCCCTCCCTTCTTCTATTTATTCTTTTTACCCTTTGTAGAAAGCAGTCTACCCTCTTGCTCTTTACCCTCTAAGGAAAAATGGAAACATACAAAACAAAACTTTGGGAAGGCCAAATAATCCATACTGTAATGAATGTAGAATTTCATGTTATGCATTACAACAAAACTATTTTAGTTTAGTTTAGAATTTTTTTTTGTTTTTCTAAGTCCCCCCTGCTCCATGTTACAACAGTTAGTTGAAGAGCCAGGAAATGCTTTGAAATGCCACATAAAAATAACTGTGCAAATATAAGAGCAAAATATACTAATGAATTGATATGGATTTAATTAATAATGTTGCTTTAGAGCATGCTTTCTGTATAGAAGTTTTAGAAATTAATAACTAATTTTTGTGGTATTTTCAATATATTAAATTATATATTTCTGTATTTATTTATTTATTCATTTATTTTAGGCTTTTAAAACCAAGGATGGATATCTTGTGGTTGGAGCAGGAAATAACCAACAGTTTGCTACTGTGTGCAAGGTAATCTGTAATCACTGGGATGGGCGGATGATCTATGCAATAACTTGTTTTGTAGAAAGCCAGGGAAGTTCAGTTTCGCCTAGAACAATGTTGTTAAGTGTATAGCCAACTCAAGATCCCCTGCTTTCGCCCCTAACCGGGTGCCATTTTTACACTCGCAAATGCTAAGGACATGGTCTGAATTAGCATTCTGACTATATATATATATTTTTTTTGAGGTATCCGGCTGTATTTCGAGTTGAACCATAGTACATAGTAGCCTAAATTATCCACCAAAGGAACCTGACTACCAGTCCAATGAAAAAAGGGAAAGAAAAATAATTGATTTTAAAGGGATTTTTAATGCCAGGATATTTTTCTTCTTGCTTTCCTTTTTTTTTTATTTCTTTGTTAACAACATGAGATCTAATTAGGCTCAAATACAATGTAATACCAAATTTATTGTATTAGCCACTAGAAAACTAAACATTTTTTTTTTCAAATTAGCCTTTGTTTAATGAGTACCTTTCTGCAGAGTTCATGTTTTAATTTAAGGTTTAGCAATTAAGGTTATATTAAAAATGTTGCTCCTCAACAAGCTTTTTAAAAAAGGCCTTGGAATCATTAAGGATAATTTTATGTTGAAGATTTTAAGTTTTTGGCATCACTTGGATATTTTTTTTATTTGATGTTTTTACTACTTACCTAGATTTTTGTTTCTTTTTGTTTTTATTTGTCTTTAGGTTCTTGTTCACTTTTTCCAGTTCTAATCCCAGAAATATAATCTAGCTTTAAAAATCTGTATTTAAGGTTTTGTTTTAATTTCTCTTGCAGGTAGGGAGAGGTCTCACCTGCTGGGGATGTTTTTCTGATGGGGAGTTTATTTTCTTGCACTAATCATAGATAAGCACTCACTGTGAGCTTTCAGTTTCATTAAAGATGCCTGTGAATTCCTTAGGGCAGCCCTCTTTATTGCCGTTAACTTCTTATGTCCAAAAATTATTTATTACTGTGGCTCTTTTGTATGAGAGGTTAATGAGCACAGCGAAAAACCACAGCAAAGGGGTGGGAAGTACCACGGAGAAGGTGACAAATGGAGACAGTTCCTATTACAGGAAAGGCTGGGACAGCTGAGGTGGGAAAGAGGGGGAGCTTTCATAACGGTGACTCTGAGTAAGCGGAGAGAAAATGGATTCAAACATTTGATCTCGGATCAAAGAATCTTTATTATGAGCGGTCAATGTTAAAAATATGAAACATACGGAAGCCGTTGCCTGTGAAGTCATTTGCGTACTCTAGCTGCAGAGATGTAAAAGCCAGTTCATTGCTATAAATGAGTACAGATTTTCTTCCTGGGCCATATGTTTTGGAGTTTTCTCTCTCCAGAAAGGGGGGCGGGGGGGGGGAATTACTGGTTGACATATTCTTCACTGTTGAAAATAACTGTACTGAATTCTTCTTATTTTTGATTCATTACTGCTGATCAGTTTGAAACTTTTGAACTTCCTCATAAATATCCATAAGAACATTTTTTGAAAAAGATTTTTATTTCAAAGCAGAATATTTGCCATAAGTTTGAGTACTAAAATATGACTTATTGTGATGGTGTGTTATGATACATTTGTTTAAAAGGAGACCATCAGAGGGCTTTTGAGAATGGCATCCTTGACCTTGCTTTTCCATATGTGAGTTACGAACGATAATCCCTGCTATGAGCCCTTAAGACCATGTCTATCAAATTCTTTGAGATACTCATAAGAAAAATTTTATGCATAGAGGACTTTAATGTTATTTGCCTCATTTACTAGGCATCTTGAGCAAACCTTGCAATCTGATTGACTTTATATATCCTTAAATGTAAACATGCCCTAAAAACCTTTTAACCTAAGAAAAATGACCTGTTTCCTTATCCCATATATAGTGGGTTTCTTCTAAGTATTTTTTGTTCAGATTTATCTATTACTGAGGGGCTTGTCATTCAAACCGGCCTTGTAGAAGATGAGGGTCCCAGTTTTTTACAGTAAGCCCATCAATTGTTCTTTTGCCAAGCAAGGCCCATAATGAAAGATAGGGCAGCTCTATCTCCTAGGGAGAAATATAGCAGTATTGTCTGTGATGAATGAGTAGAATTTACTTAGGCCTAGTCTCTTTCCAAAATGGAATTTGATATAGTGGCTGGCTAATACTTCTTGGGGACGGGTCCTATTAAGGAGTTCTTATTGTCAGGAATTAGAGTGAGAGCCAGAGCAATGGGTTCAAGGTTTGGGGTTCAGAAAATTTTTCTGCATATAAAGTGAACCTTGGCTTAGAGCAAATCCTATTTTATGTCTCTTAACATGATACAGAAGAGTAGGGAACATAAGCATATGTAAGCTATTTTAAGCTGATTGATGCCAACACTAATGGGTATTCCTATTTGAAGTACATTGACATCCTTTTAAAAGTCATTTAGACTGAAAGTTTCTTTTATTAGAGGCAATATGCATTGGTTCTCAACTTTAGCATGCAGAAGAAGTCTCCTTGAGCTTCATTCCCAAAGATTTTGACTTAGTATGTCTGAGGTGAGGTACAGGAAACTTCGATTTTAATAAGCATTGTCGTTGATTTTGGAGCAGGTGGTCTGAGGACATTATAGCACACTTCTAAGGCATACCGTGAGTCTTGACACTAGTCAGGTGACCTCTGGCAAGACACTTAATCTTTGCTAATAAGCATCTGTGTTCTCACAGTAAAATGAAGATTATAATATATAACTCTCCTAATATATAACTTTTGGAGTTTTGTAAGAGTTAGATTAAATAAGTAAAATACTCAGTCCAGTCCTGGCTCACAGTTTGCACTTCATAAATGGCCTCTATAAAACTTAGGTTTGGAGATTCTGGTTCTGGGTAAGATAGAGTAAGCGTACTTCTCCCTATCTCTTCCACTGAACACAGTGATAAAACCTGGATACAATGCATGGAGCATCTCTAAGAGGATGCTGAAAAGTAAGTAGTAGGAGAACTGGGGAAGAACACCAGAATTTACAGTTCCTCTGAAAAAAAATAAAGTACCTCTAGGGCACCTGGGTGGCTCGGTCAGTTAAGCTTCTGCCTTCAGCTCAGGGCATGATCCCAGGGTCCTGGGATCCAGGCCTGCATCGGGCTCCCTGTTCAGCAGGGAGTCTGCTTGTCCCTCTTACTCTCCGTCTGTGCTCTCCCTCCCTCCCTCCCCCCCGCCGAATAAATAAATAAAATCTTAAAAAAAAAAGTACCTCTAAAGCAGCAGTAAGTTTACCAGTTTTTTCTACAGTGATTTCCTTACATGGATACAGTGGAGCCGAAAACATGGAAGTGGGCACTAGGAAACAGAGCTGAGCCCTAGGAGATGCCCTTCATTCCTGGAGTGAGGAGCACGAAAGTGAGCTCTAAGAGAGAGAGAGTGTGGAAATCCTGCATCTTTGCTTCCTGTCTGTTTTCTCATGCCATACTCCACAAACAACCCTGTGGTGGGAGCAGCAGATGAACAGGAATTAAAACTCGGAGGAAGGAGAACTTTTCCTCTTTATCTCTGAGCTGTGATCCCCAGAAAAGAGGGGTGAATCCTTGTGGCTTTTTCCTCTGGACCTCCTCCCTGGAAGTATGCTGGGAAGTAGGCTAACTATAGGGGAGCCCCAGGAAACCAGAGAGAGCCCGCAGAAAGGGATGAGCTTTGGAAAGTGAGCCTTGAAGGTGTTTGTGAACTCCTCCTCTCAGCCCTGAGCTGCACGTACCGCTGATCTGATCCTAACCAGCACACCAGAGAAGTTGCGAACTGAGTTAACCCACAGATGACTGCTCAGGAGGCAGCCTGACCATTAAGTGGGGCACATGCGGGATGGATTTGAACAGCACCACAAGGGCTTTGAGAACTGAACTAACACTTAGAACCAAAGCACAGAGAAGGTAGGTAGGGGCTTACAGCCTGGACCTAACCAGATCAATTGCTTGCTAAAAACAATAACAGTAAAATGTTGCTGTAGGACTTAAACAAGACCCAGAGGCTCATAATATAATATTTAAAACATCCAGGGTACAATCCAGAATTACTCAGCATATGAAGAACTAGAGCTTGCATGAGAAAAGACAGTCAATAATTGCCAAATGCCAAGAGGACACAGATGTTGGAATTAACTTACAAAGACTTTAAAACAGCTATTATAAAAATGCTCCACCAGGCATCACACATACTGTTGAAATAAATGGGAAAGGAGAAATGTCCAGCAAAGAAAGAGAAGATCTGAAGAAGAACCAATTAGAAACTGTAGAACCGAAAAATACGACCACCAGATAAAAAAAGAAACCCCTCACCGGATGAGCCCAGTGACACAACGGAGATGACAGAGGAGACAGTCAAGGAGCTTGAGGATAGATAAATAGAAATTATTCAATCTGAACAACAGAGAGGGGAAGAAAAGATGATCCCCTCCTAAGAAATGAAAGAAAGAAAGAACAGATCTTCAGGAGCCTGGGGGACAGTAACAAAAAGTAACACTGATGTCATTGTAATCCCAGGAGGAGAGAATGAAGAGTACATGCTGAAGAAATATTTGAAGACATAATTGCCGAAAACTTCCCAAACTTGGTGAAAGACAAAAACCTACAAATTTCATAATTTCAGCAAGCCCCAAATAAGATAGAGCCAAGTAAATCCATGCCTAAACACACCCAAGTCTTCCCACTGAAAACAAAGGACCAAGGCAAAAGTTTGGAAAGCACTCAGAGGAAAATAATATTACCTGTGGGGGAACACGGACTCAGCTGACTACAGATTTTTTTTTTTGTCAGAAACTGAGAACCCCGAGCCAAATGGCACCAAAAGGTCAACCCAGAACTCTTATGTACAGTAGAAACATTCACAGAAAATGAAGGTTCATTAAAGACATTCTCCCTCCCCCACTCCCTTCCTCCCTCTTTCCCGTCTGTCTTCTTTGAACAAACGCATACTTCATTATTTCTGTGGGGGGAAGTAGCACCTTGTTGGAATACTTCACGTGTATTTGGTGCTCAATATGTCAGGTACTTTCACTAACATCGCTTCATTCCACCCCAGGCGACACTTTTTCAAGCACGTGAGGGATGCTTATGATCACAGCACTGGAAGCAGTCTCTCTAGAAACATTGTGAACAACAGCATGGCTGAGGCCAGAACCAGAATTACTTTGACCCACTGTTTCATACCACCTTACACAGAGAGAAGAGGTCCGATGAGTCAGATGCAGAGAACATCCGAGGGCGTCCCGGTCACCACTGCGGACAATCACTGAGCAGCTTTTTATGCAGCTTATACTATTTCTGGGTGAGGCCAGATTTACGGGTTTAACCTGTGATTTGGTGAAGGCACTTGCTTCTTCTGGGAATGACTTACTCACTCCTAGGGAGGAGAGGGCAGGTTTCCATTCCTGGACAAGCCTGGGGGCTGCTTCTGGGATCACATGTGGTGACAGGGAGGTTTTCAGAAAGGGCACTCTATGTGGTGATGCTTTTTAAAATCTGGGGGAGTACTGCTGTCTTTATTATTCCTCAAGGAAACGAGTAAGTGAAGCCTGCGAAAGAGAAATGACACAGTGGAGATGCTCTCTTTACTCCAGGGGACCTCCTTCACTTTTCTGTCCTTTATGAGATGATTAATGGATTGATTTTATTTAAACTGTGGGAAACAAATGAAACCATTAAATGTTTATATTTCAAGCAAATACATTACTTGGGGTAGTGAAGCTTTCTGTAGGCCACATGGCCTGCCCCGAGCCCATAAATGCTCCTCTGACTTTCCAACATAACTGCCAAACACTGCCTCCACACATTCTTTATAAAACTTCTTTTCCATTCCAAATCCACTTGGTACTTTCATTATGGTCTTGTTAAAATTGCAAGATGTCCAAAGGGACTTGCAAGATAGATTTTCCCTTTATTGAGGAGGAGCAAAAGAGGAAGTATATAAAAGCATTTCTATTTGTTATTCCTTCAGGGAGACATATTAAAGAAAAATAGTGACACTTCTATAAGGAAGAATATCTTTTAATTTGACATTGTTTTAATGGTGAGCATTTGGGGCAAATGTATATGCTTTTCCTTATTTTAGCACCTTGTACAACATCCTGGATAGGGCTTCTGGGACAGATAATATTATTTTATTTACATGTGGAACAAATAAGTGGATGTACCTAAAGGATATATGTTGATGATGGCCTTCATGTAAGTGCAGACTTGTACTTATGATACTGGTTCTCAGAACTAGGTCAGTTTTATCCAGTTTTGTATCTCTCTACCTACTCTCTCTAGACAAGACTTATTATGGGGATCTGATAACTCTTGCTCGTGCTCCCATCTGTAGGCACATACTTAAATGTAGCAAAAACTTCTCATAAATGACAAACTCAGTCATAGCATTACCCATCCTGATTGCATGATCCTTCCGTCTCTATTCCTTTGTTGGTGGAATAGGTCTGGAAGTGTAAAGATCAGCAAGGAATGATCCTGGGGAGTGTATTGGTAGGCCTGGAATGATCGTACTCACAGGCAGGTACACGAAAACTTGTGAATTATACATTAAAATTATTTTTCCCCTTTAGATCTTGAATTTGCCTGAACTGATTGATGACTTCAAGTATAAAACTAACCACCTTCGTGTACAGAATAGAAAAGAGCTTATCAAAATACTCTCTGCACGGTAAGCTTGGATCTACTGTTGGTACATTTAAGAATGACTGTATCCTTAGCATTTGCCTGATTTGTGTGTGTGTGTGTGTGTGTGTGTGTTTTGCTTTTTTTAGATTAACTTGTAATTGTCTTCCATTTCACAGAATGGGTTAGTGGAAAGATATTTCAAAGCTATGTTTTTTTCTTTATTTGAAAGTTATTTTATGTGCCTTAATAAATAGTGACTCATAACAATGATATCAATAAGAAAAGTTACAATGGCCTGAAATAGATCGCTTTTCTGTAGCATGTGTTTGGGTTTAGTCTATTATAAATACCAGTAACAACAATAATTTAACATTTTTTTTACCTTTGCTGTTTAAATGCTCTACATACCTGATCCCATTTAATGCTTACAGTCATCCTGTGATGTAAATTCTATTCCCGTTTTACAGATGAGGAAACTGAGACAAAGAAAGTTTAAGTCGAAAGTTCTGTGAGGTTTGTCATGATGATGTTTTGAAAATGCCAGATTGAGTTATGGGTCATAAGGGATTAATGTTAATCAATCAGAGTATTTGATTTCCTGATTATTTCCTTCATGTCAGGTTATGCTTTTGTTAAAACCTGCATCAAACCTTTCAAGTTTCCCTCAGAGAAGGGTACTGATTCTTAATCTTTCCTACCAGTTTCACTTTTGTTTATGTCTAAACGTCTCTATATAGAGTAGCCGTTGTGGTTTTTGCCGGTTTAAATGCCCACATGAGCTGTTCTTCAGCGTGGAACATTTTTTTCCCCCCATCATGCCCATAAATGAAGGACTTTTGTTCCAATATCATGTCTTGTCTTTTGAAAGGGCCCTTGTCTTTCTCTGTAGTGTGTATCAAAGTTCTTAGACCATAAAATTCTGCTACTGTAATTTCTCTTTCTGTCCCCCTGGGACTTGGGCATCTTTGGGTGGATCGACAGCGTTCATTACCTATTTGCCTTTCCCTGGACTGCAGGCCGTTCTCTGAATTCCTTGTGCCCCTGGCTCTTTGATCAATGGGGGCTCTGTGTGGGGCTGATCTGCAGAGAACACGGGAACAAGGATGGGCTCTCCTGTCCTGGTGGTTGGTGAAGTATCAGTCTGATTCTACCACAGAGCCCAAGAGCCCTCAGTCATTAACCTTTCCCCACATGAGAATTGGCCATTTATTTCTGCTTTTTGCCTCTTTGCCTCTCCAGCAGTTTTTAATCCATTTAATTCATTGATAGGACTTTTTCCTTTCACACCACGGTTACCCAGTTTCAATAATAGGCATTTGTGAGAGCCTTATCAAAAGCTCTTTGATAGTCTAAATAAATCACATCCATGCTGTGAGAAGAGTGGACCCAAGAAAAATACAAAACCTCGGCAGATACAAGTGTCATCTTGTTCTTTAGATGCCAGCACTTTTATAACTACAAGAACCACAAAGTTAAGTTACTGGTGTCCAAGGCCCTGAAATGTTTATTCCTGGCTATATTCTATCCTAGAATTCTGCTGTGGAGAGACTTTTAGCAGCATCTGTAACACATTAATTTCTATTTTCTCTGTTTGGGGTGAATTAAATAATTTGCCACCTTTTTCTTTCTCCTCTTCTACATGCAGAAGTGGAAATTTCATCATTTTGGAACCCTGCAGGTTCTTATGTCTTTATTCAGATGTAACAAGGAATAAGGAATCGAATCCCGTGGAAGAGACGAGGGGTAGCCTGAAGAGAGGAAATTTGATAGGGGAGGTCACACTGTCCTAGGTCCTGCTGTTCAAACACAGACCACAGGGAGCCTGTGCTGCCCAGAGGTTGGCTTTCCTGCTCTCCGGTGTTAGCTTGTTGATGGTTTTTGGTGCTCTCCTGTGACCCACAGTTCTTCAGTCTCTGCCAGCTCAAGTCTCTTCCACCTGGTGGATCAAACAGTGATGAGCAGGGGAGATTAGGATGTGATTCGTTCCCATTTACAATACTGTCGTTTATTTTCCTGAGCAAACGTCACTGGATTCATTAGTACCGTTCAGTGCTCAACATTCAGAATTCTCTATGAAAGTGCAAACATGTATCATTTTCACAAGACGATTCTATATTTCCTATGAAATATTCAAAATGTTAAGTGGCTCTCGATTATAGGATTAAATCTGGTCTTTTTAGATCTGTTGTCATGGTCTTCTACAGCCTGATATGATCTTTTCTTTCCACCTTTTTCTCAGCGTAAAGCCCCTGCTAGGGCCGCACTCCCAGTCTGTGTCTTTTGTTCTCTGTCTGGAATGCTTCCCAGACTTACTATCATTTTGAAACACAGTCATGCTTCAGGGTCCGTCCTACAGCTTCAGGAAACCATCCTCAGATGTCTCTGTTTGGGGTCCCGGTCAGATGACAACACTTTCAGAAAAGAAGAGACATCTTTCCACTCCTCAGCTCCAGCTTCCCAGTTATCAGACTGAAACAGGATCTGCTTTACCTGTTGGGGATGGTGCTGTTCCACGTGTGCGGAACACACTGTTCCTTTCACTGGACAGCTGTCTCAGGACCTGTGAATCACAGACACACTAATGCCCAACCACAGAAAGGAGGCAGGGAGAAAGAAAGGTGAGGAACCAGCATTTATTAGATGCCTTGACTTACCAGAGAAATGTTATTAGTCCCACTTTACAGATGAGTATTCTGAAGTGTAGGCAGGTTAGTCTCAAGGTTCGACACACAGTGAATAGTTAGAATTTCAAAAGGCTGTGTTTCTTTTCCATATGTCCTATTGCCTCCCTAAAGTGGTACATGAAATGTTACTCCTTGTTTATTTACTCAATAAATATTTATTGAGCACTGGGGATAGAGAATTAGATGAGACAACGTAACTTGGTGACAAATAATGCGGGGAAGGAAAATGAAGAGTGCCAAAAGTTGGTTGTGAGGCTCGCTGTTCCACTGAAGCTGGTCAGGGAGGGCCTCTCTGATAATGTGACATTTGAGCAGGGTCCTGGAGGAGGTGAGGGAAGGGGCCTGCAGATAACTGGGAGAAGCTTGTTAGGCAGCAGGTGCATGGGTGGGAGTTTAAGGATAGCAAGAGGACAGTGAGCCTGGAGCTCGGTTGTCTAAAGGGAGAGTGGGGGGAGTGGGTCCAGAGAGAGAGAGAGAGAGGTGGGTCCAGGGAGGGAGTGTGGAGGGAGGTGGGTCCAGGGAGGGAGTGTGGAGGGAGGTGGGTCCAGGGAGGGAGTGTGGAGGGAGGTGGGTCCAGGGAGGGAGTGGGGAGGGAGGTGGGTCCAGGGAGGGAGTGTGGAGGGAGGTGGGTCCAGGGAGAGAGTGGGTGGAGGAGGTATTAAAGGAGGGGGTGGGTAGTGGGGGGGGGAAGCGGGTCTAGGGAGAGAGTGGGGGAGGTGGCCAGAAAATCATGTTGTAAAAGTTATGATGGACTTCATAATAGTTTCTTAAACTTGTGAGATAAAGGAATTATTTTCATCATAAAGTGAGTTTCTCAGCAACCGCTATTTTCTATCTAGCCTGAAGACATATTTTTTTTTAAAAAGATTTTATTTATTTATTTGAGAGAGAGAGAGAACAGAGGGAGAGTGAGGGGGAGAAGCAGGCTTCCCACTGAGCAGAGAGCCCAATGTGGGGCTCGATCCCAGGACCCCGGGATCATGACCTGAGCAAAGGCAGACCCTTCACTGACTGAGCCATCCAGGCACCCCTGAAAACACATTTTTTTCCAGTTTTATTGAGACATACTTGACATATGACATTTTATAGTTTAAGGTATACAACATAATGATTTGATATTTGTATATATTGCAAGATGATCATCGCAATCAGTTAACATCCATCACCTCACATAGTCACACAATTTTTTCTTAAGATAAGTTTTAAAATGTACTCTCTTAGCAACCTTCAAATACACAGCACTGTTAACTACAGTCACCTTGGTGTTTTCCTATGAAATCTATAGACTTTGTTTGAAAGCCTACCAGAAATGTCAGTCACTTACCTCACTTTTCTGTTATTCTTGCTAACTGCCGTCTGATGCTCCTTTCTGAGAGCTGCCAGGCTCATTTAGGAAGGCAGCCGCATGTTTTTGTCATCAGCTGAGTTGTCCACAGCCAGCACACACACAGTTCCCCTCAGGTGCTCTCAGGTGTTACTATTCCCCGACCGTGGCCATGAACAAGGTTTTTTTTTTTTTTCCCTTTTTTTTCTTTTTCTTTATTTCTTTTTTTTTAATTTAAAGGTGAAGACTTTTCCCTTGAGCTTGCCATTTTATCCAGGGTGTTGCAGAAAGTCTGTTTACCCAGCTGCGAAGACTGAAAACTGTGCAAAGCTAAAGCATGTTAAAAGTCCCCAGCTAAAACACAGAAGAGATATAATAGAGACTAGTCCAGGGCCCGTTAAAACAAACCCCTTCTTTCCAATGCCAGGGAGCAACGTCTCCTGAGCCTGTGCTACTCATGTCCTGGATCAGCATTTTTGCAATCGTAAGGACCTCAAGGGAGAGATTGAAAATCATAGTGTGTGTTAAAACCAAGAAGAGAAGGATAAAGACATAGTGTTGGGAGTTGGGGAGAAATAATAGGAAGACACGAAATGAGGAGGAAGGAAACGAGAAATGACGGGGAAAATAGAAATACAATTAGTTTTATTTCTCTCCCTTCCTTTCTTCACCATTACTGGCCACTGACCGTGTGCACTTGTCCTGAAGCGACAGAGATGGAGGAGGAGATCTGGGCTCTTGAGGGGTTCATAATCAAATTAGGAAAACAAACAAGTAAAGCAGTGGTTTAAGTAGTGTGTGCTGAGTGCCGTGGCAAACATACAGGGTGCCGAGAGCCTAGAGAAGGGACCATTACCTCAATGTGGTCAAGTCAGGGAAGGCTTCCTGGAGGTGGGTGCCACCTGAGATGGGTCTTAAAGGAAAAACAGAAGTTGGTGAAGAAAAAAGAAACCACAAAGGAGGAAATATTGGCCGGAGTGTAATTTCCTAGGGAGAAAACATGTCAAAGGAAAAGAAAAATAAAGTAGCTTGTAAAGAAACTGATGGCAACTTTTAAATTGCTTTTTGAAAAATGCTACACGTGTTCAGCAAATGTATGTCAATATAGTCCTAGTGAAGGCATCACTAAAAAGTTGGTTACACTAAGATGACATAAATAAAAATTAACAGAGTAAGATAAATTTACCTTTTAAAATGCTGTGGCAATTTCTTTGGTGAAATAAGTAATTATTTTTTTAAGATTTTATTTATTTATTTGACAGAGAGACAGCGAGAGAGGCAATGCAAGCAGGGGGAGTGGGAGAGGGAGAAGCAGGCTTCCCGCTGAGCAGGGAGCCCGATGCGGGGCTTGATCCCAGGACCCTGGGATCATGACCTGAGCCGAAGGCAGACGCTTAACCCACTGAGCCACCCAGGCGCCCCTTATTTTTGGTTTTGAATGATCTGATTTTTCTTAAGCTTCTGATATGTAATTGAATATTTACTTATTTTCAGAGTTTAATGTATTAAAATGCTGTGAAATTAAATGCCATAGTTCAGGGCCTTCTAAACGGAAGTGCTAAACAAGTTTTTGTTGAACTGAATCAAAGATTTATTAAAGTGCTTCATCTTAACCGATCACTTCCAAAACTTGGTGTCAAATTATTTTTAATTGACTTGTTCAGAATATTGGAGAGTTGGACCTGGAGCATTTTTTGGCTGTTGATAGAAGGATTGTAATGTCAGAGGTGCCTAAATATGATGTTAATTTTTAAAAACTGACATCTTGGTACCATTCAGGCAAATTTGGTCTTTTTGCTTCTTGTCTAGGTCTTTCAGGGAGTCTCCAAAGCTTTGAGGAGAAAGTTTAAACAATTTGCCTTTTTTTGTTTTTTGAGATTTATTTATTTATTTTAGAGAGGTGAGGGAGAGAGGCAGGGGGAGAGGGAGAGAGAGAGTCTCAAGCTGACTCCAAGCTGAGTGTGGAGCCTGCTGCGGGGCTCAACCCCATGACCCTGAGATCACGACCTGAGTCGAAACCAAGAGTCAGATGCTTAACTGACTGTGCCACCCAGGTGCCCCTAAACTATTTACCTTAACACATGTAATTGCCTCCCACCTTGTTGCAACTCCTTATAATGTGGCCTGGTGTTTTAATCCTCTGTGTCTTCCCATCTGCTCATTGCTTTTTGCTAAAAGGATGAAGGAAGCTTCTTTGTCTCCCTGGCTGCTACCAGTCCTTCAGAATGAGCACCCGATTCCGAGCTTTTCCTGCCTCACTTGTCTGTTGTAAGCAGCCCCTCCCACGCCACTGCGTCCAAGCCTCTACTCTCTTCAATTATCATCTGTTGTCCTCCTTGATAAGACAATTTCTAATTTCTTAAATAATCTTAGAATTTCTTAATTTCTTACTTTTTTAGAGACTGTGTTTTTAAGAGCTGGTTTAGGTTTACAGCACTATTGAGAGGAAGGTTCAGAGAGTTTCCGTGTGACCCCCGCCCCCACCCATGCACAGCCTTGCCACTGTCAACGCCCCCACCAGAGGGGGACATCTGTTGCGATCGATGAATCTACACCGACGCACCATAAGAGACTATATCTTTTTTGATTTTTATTTCTAATGGCTCTTTGGGTTTCCAGCACTCAAAAAAAAAAATGTTCTTTTAGGGGCAAAACCATCCAAGTTTGGCAGAACTGGCCAAAAGGAAAAGAGGGAAAGTTCCCAGTGTCAGGTCCAAATTAAAAGAGAACAAAGGTAGCCGGAAATGGGAACTGTTTCTAAACTCACCTAAGAGGACTGTATTGTGATCACAGAAAGTCAAAAGGCCTGAATGTGAGGCCAGAGTCTTCTTCTGTGGCCTTGAGCTGGTGCTCTGATTCCTCTCAGGCTCGGGGCTTCCTGAGTACACAATGTTCATAACAATTCCTACATCGTCCTGAGAATTAAAACCCAGAACACACAGGAAAGCAGCTTCACAACATTCCGCACACAGCCGTGCTCAGTCTATTTTAGGACAATCTCAGTCTCTCAGCATCCTAAATTATAGTTCCCCAATTTCTTTTACCATCAAATTTCTCCTGTACCTTTTTTTTTTTTTTTACTTATGAACCCCTATTTTGGAGAAATTTTTCTTTCCCAAGCTGTAAAGAGTTCATGAGTTCCACAATTTTTATTTAATAAAGTTCTATGTAACTGCCAGTCAAATCCTGATTAGGATGATATAACAACTATTATTGTACTGATTTAATTCCAGTGACAGGAAAGCATGATATTGTGTAGCTGGCCTGTGTGACCTCCTTGCAGCTAAATAAATGATTTCTGTTGAACGCTTTTGAAATATTAAAAATAGCTCAAAAGACCTGGAATACATTTAACTTTGTACTGCATTCTTAATAAAGGCTATTAATAGTGCTTCGTTTTTTTAAACCCAAAGTGGACCTTAATGGCTCATAGTCTATTCCCTTTCAAGAGACACTTGTTTCTCAGTGTGGGCAATGAATTTGGAACTTGTGAACACTCTACTTAAGTTATTCCTTGCATTTGTGGCTGCACTCTCATAAAGAATGAAACATTTTGTATTCCTTAGTTGCTATGCGGTGTTAATAGCCTCTGTGAAAAGCTTCAGGTGGGGCCTTTGAACTCGGAAGTAAAATATATCCATGAGTTCCTCTGTGTCATTTTTACAGTTAATTTTTCAGTTTTAATGGATATTTTTGGCCTTCCTGAAAGCTGTTGAATTTAATTTTCTGCTAAACAACATCTATAATTTCCTTAGTTTTTATTCTTAGTAGAAAATGAAGCTGCAGTTGACCCTTGAACAAAACTGGTTTGAACTGCACAGGTTTGCTTACATTTTTTTCCATAAATACAGGAAGGGACTGTAAATGTACTTTCTCTTTCTTGTGATTTTCCTAATAACGTTTTCTTTTCTCTAGCTAACTTTCTTGTAAGAATGCAGTAGATAACACACATAACGTACAAAATACGTGTTAATCTACTGTTCCTGTTATCGGTAAGGCTTCTGGTCAACGGTAGGCTGTTAGTGGTTAAATTTTAGGGAAGTCAAAAGTTAAACACAGATTTTCAACTGTGCGGGGGGTTGGCGCCCCTAACCTCTGTGCTGTTCTTTTTTTTTAAATTTCATTTATTTATTTGAAAGCGATTGAGAAAGAGAGAGCACAAGCGGGCAGAGGGACAGAGGAAGAGAGAGAAAGTCTCCCTGCAGGGCAGGGAGCCTGAAGTGGGGCTCGATCCCAGGACCCTGGGACCATGACCTGAGCCGAAGGCAGATGCTTAAGGACTGAGCCACCCAGTTCGCCCCTAGCCTCTGTGCTGTTTAAGGCTCAACTCTATATTTAATTTCTAACAACTGTCTATCATTTACTCCTCCTCTTACCCCTTTCTTAAATCCCTATTTTAGTCCTTCCTCTGTCTTCCTTTCCTGGCTCCATCTCCCTATCCTTAGCCTGCCTTTTACAATCTAAACTGTTTTAAAACGAAACTAGAAGTGGATATTACGTATCACATTCCGAATTGGATTTCACTTATTTGCATGAAGGCTTCTTGAATAAGTGGTTTGCTTAGAGAACAGAGAGGATTTTATTAGTGCCCACCTGTAGGATAGAACTTAGAAGGGCTTGAAAGAACCTCTATTCCATGGAATATAACCTTTACTTACACATAGTTTGCTGATTTGAGGGGTTAGGCAATTATCGATTTTTTTTTTAAAGATTTATTTATTTATTTTAGAGAGCGGGGCGGGGGGCAGAGGGAGGAGAGGGAGAGAATCTCCAGCAGAGTCCCCGCTGGGCACTCCTATTCCTTAGTGGAAGTAAGTTTTCTCAGACTTTCTCCTCAGACTAGATTTCAACGTGGAGAAAGTGGAGAAATCATTAAAGCTCAGGCTGCCCAAGCGAGTCGAAGAGCAGAGTGAAAGGCTGAGCGCAGTCACAGTCAGGAGTCCCAGGGATCGAGTTCTTCTCGCTGATACTTCTGCCAGGGCTGGGAGGCTGGGGAAGTCTCTTTTCACTCCGATTCATTCCTCCCCTCTCTAAACCTGGCAACCATCGGCTCTCCCATGTCTACATGTTTTTAATATATATAGAGAAACTTATTGTTTGCTCCCTCTGCAACTCTTTGGTTGGTCTAATATTCTCTTTCCCATATGATCACATTTTAAAATCTTCCTGCCAGGCTTCCCCTCCCCCGACTTCTATTAGTATCTTATGAGGCTGCATTTCATGTGATTTCTGTATATCCTCAACCTACATATTTAGTTTATTGCACCCTCCTCCCACCGACCTCTTATAATGCTTTGAATCATATTATTGTAGGTTTATCTGGCATTCACTGCGGAGGGCTGATTGGGATAAATGGATCTGATGTTTTGGTGAGGGTCACATGTGTTTTTTTTATGCATTCCATGGCAGCTCGGCCATTATCAGCTAATAGATGGTTCCTTGTAAAATGTCTGTATTTTATGTGGTACATTTTCTGAATGTTGGTTCTTTAGAGATAGATTTAAGTGGCTATGTGTTGTTACTATAAAATCAGCCTGGAGGGAGAAAGAATGAAAGAAACACGGCCCTGGAATGTATCCTTTTGGCTTACAGGATGCAAAGAGAACTACTGCAACTCCAAACAAGCTCCTCGTGACCAGGGCGCTTTCCACCCTGTTAAGAGAATTCTTTGTGACTGAGACTCAAATGATGGCTTTAAGGGAGTCAGGATGAAATGGAATGTCATCTCCCTCCTCCCTGCTCCCCCCATTTTTTTTTTCTTTCCAGGAGGGCTATAAACCATTCCATGCTGCCTTTATTAGAAAGAATTAGATGGTAGTGGTGGGATATTTGTATGTATGTGCGGAGGCGGCCGGGGGGCGGGGAGGGGGCAATGGTGGGGGGAGGGAGTCCAGTAAACTCTGTTTCCCTGGATAAAACATTTAATCCCCTTGTTTCTCCATTGGAATTTAATGTATATTTTTAGATTTATAGAATGTTAGAGTCCTAAACACTTGGGGAGCGGGATAGAGCTTCAAATACCGGCGGACTTAACCCCTTCCTAGAGTAAGAGCTAGAATATAACAGCATCATGGCTAGAGGCTCCATGCAATCCGGTAGGAGACTCCACAAAGCTAACTCAGATGGCCTTCCTTTTGGGAGGATGTAGGCACGGTTCTCCAGACTTTTCTGGCTGACCTTGTTTTGCTCTTGACTTGAATTGGACAGAGAATCTGGAGTTTGACTCAGTCTCTTGACACTCTGGTTTGCTTCTCAGACTCCCAGACTTGTCCCTGCCCTGCCCGATTTCCTGCCTGCCTTTGGCCCAGACTGGGTTCTGTTTGGCAACTACTTTGCCCCTGCCTGTGTTCCATTCTCATCCCTCTTAGCTTTGGTCCTGTAGCATAGGCCTTCCTCTGATCTTTGGTCTCAGGTTAACTGATGTTTCTAGTAAAAGCTGACTCCACCTCTCCTCCAGTGCTGACAGATGACATCCCTGCTGAGTCCTGATTTCCACCAGCTGTCCAGCATCCCTGGTGAACAACTGCTTCTGACCGCCTTCACCTGGACAGTCCACAGTAGTCCTGGCAAGCTTCTCACTGCTCCCCATGTCAGACTAAACCTACCTTAGTTCTAGTTTAATACGTTTTGGCCAATAACACACAGCTCATCGGTGAGGCTCACATTGGAAATCTCCTGATTACCAATGCCTTTTCCATAGTACTCACAGAATAACTGCTTTTTTCCCCTCTTTTCTCTAACTATAAATGTTATATTTAGAATAATACTGGCCAGGGAAAGAAAATAAGTGGACATTCTGCACCTAACCCCCGACATTTATAAATACACCCTCAGACACACAGACACACACACAACTTTTAATCTTTGAATTTGTAAAATTTACATTTTCCGTTCTTAATGATTTTTCTTCCCTCTATTGTGAATTGTTTTTCTTTTTCTCATTTGCTAACTTTGGAAAGAAAAATCCAGACACTGGAATGTCTGAGTTTATTTAAGTCTCAGTACTCTGTTCAATTTAATGAAGGGAAACAAAAAAGGAAAAATCAGAGTGCTGGCCTGGATCTTCATGGCCCTGGGGTTGACCCATTCTGGTGGTCATTGATATATACTATATCTGCAAAATAAGACTAATTGATTGCTCCAAGCTATTTTTAAATATGTCAGGATATAGAAATCTACTCTAAAACATAGAAAGGTAGAACTGTTAGAAAGTTAGAAATTGTTAGAAACATAATTGTTTTTATAATAACTTAACATGCGATTTTCTAAAGCAGATTAAAGAAAAAGAGGACTTATTTACTATACTGAATGAGGTGAAAGTAGTAGATACATATCACACTGTATATTCAACTAACAGAGCACAGAATCCTTTCTAGTGTCTAGGGAACATTTACAAACACTGATTATAGACTAGATTACAAAAAAAAATCTTAGTAAGTTTCAACAAAGAAAATCCAACTACAATGAGATATTTTAAAAACCAATAATAAATTTAGAAATACAAGCATAGATAAAATTATAAAACTCAGTGTATAAGTAAAAAAAAATTAAATAAGATTACAATTTTAAAATCTTAGTTACCTACTGTGGTATGGCAAACCATCCTAAAACTTAACGCTTTAAAACGAGTCAGCAAACTTTTTCTATAAAGGGCTAGATGGTAAATATTTTTGACTTTGGGGACTAAATGATCTCCACCACAGCTGCTTAACTCTACCACTGTAGTGAGAGAGTAACCGTAGACAGGACTTCAATGAGTGAGCATGACTGTATTCCACTAAAGCTTTATTTATGGATACTGGAAGCTGAATTCCTTTTTTTTTTTTTTATTTTTTTATTTATTTGAGAGAGAGAGAGAGTAAGAGAGAGATCATGAGAGAGAGAACATGAGGAGGGGCAGAGGGAAAGGGAGAGGGAGAAGCAGACTCCTCACAGAGCAGGGAGCCCGATGCCAGGCTTGATCCCAGGACCCCAGGATCATGACTTGAACCGAAAGTAGAAGCTTAACGGACTGAGCCACCCAGGTGCCCCTGAAAGCTGAATTTCATATGGTTCTCATGTGCTATGAGATATTCTTCTTTTGATTTCTTCCAACCATTTAACAATATTAAATCCATTTTTTATTTATTATTATGTTATGTTAATTACCATACATTACATCATTAGCTTGTGATGTAGTGTTCCATGATTCATTGTTAGTGTATAACACCCAGTGCTCCATGCAGTACGTTTTTTAATGAGAACTCATAGGATTTACTCTATTAGTGTTCCTATACGTCATGCAGCAGTGCTAGCTGTGGTCATCATGTTGTACATTACATCCCTAGTGCTTATTTATCTTACAACTGGCAGTTTGTATTTTCTGACCACTTTTCTCCATTTCCCCTTCCCCCTACCCTCCACCTCTGGTAATCACAAGTCTGATGTCTTTTTCTATGACTTTGATCTTTTTTTTTAGATTCCACGTATAAGTGAGTTCACACAGTATTTATCTTTCTCTGTTGGACTTATTTCACTTAGCATAATGCCTTCAAGGTCCATCCATGATGTCACAAATGGTAGGACTTCCTCATTTTTTATGGCTGAATAATATTTATTCATATATTCATATACATGGGGATAATAGTAAAATAATAAATTAATTATATTAAAATTATAATAAATAATATTATATTATATATTTGATATGTTATAATTACTAAATAATATTAATAATGATATTAATTAATAATAAAGAATGTATGTTCACATATATGTCATGTAACACACACACACACACACACACACACACACACAAAACAACTTCATCCATTCACTCATTGATGGACACTTAGGTTGTTTCTATGTCTTGGCTATTATAAATAATGCTGCTATGAGCATGGAGGTGCAGATATCTTTTTTTTTTTTTTGAGTTAATGTTTTCATTTCCTTTGGATATATTCCTATAAGTGGAATTGCTGGATCATATGTGGCAGTTCTATTTTTAATTTTTTGAGGGTCCTTCATACTGTTTTCCATAGTTGCTGTACGAATTTACACTCCTACCAACAGTGCACAAGGTTCCCTTTTCTCTACATCCATACCAGCATTGATTATCTCTTGTCTTTTTGATGACCATTTTAACTGGTGTGACGTAATCTCACTGTGGTTTTAATTTGCATTTCCCTAATGACTAGTGGTGTTGAACATCTTTTCATGTACCTATTGACCTTTTGTATCTCTTCCTTGGAGTAGTGTCTATTCAGGACTTTCTCCCATTTTTTAATTGGGTTATTTTGGGGGGTTGGTTCACTATTAAGTTGTATGACTTCCTTATATATTTTGGATATTAACCCCTTAACAGCTATATGGTTTATAAATAGTTTTCCCATTCTGTAGCTTGCATTTTCATTTTGTTGATGGTTTCTTTTGCTCTGCAAAAACTTTTAGTTTAATGTAATCCTCCTTGTTTATTTTTTATTTTGTCCATTTGCTTGTGCTTTAGGTATCATATCCAAAAAACCATTATCAAAACCCACATGAAAGAACTTTATTCTTATGTTTTCTTCTAGGATTGTCATGGTTTCAGGTCTTACATTTAAGTCTTTCATCCATTTTGAGTTAATTTTTGTGAGTGGTATAAGATATGGGTCCATTTTCATTCTTTTATTTGTGCATATTTAATTATCCCAGTGCCATTTGTTGAAAAGATTGTCTTTTCTCCATTGAGTATTCCTGGCTTCTTTTTCAAATGTTAATTGACTGTATATGCTTGGGTTTATATCTGGATTCTTGATTCCGTTGCATTGGTCTATTTGTTTGTTTTTATTCCAGTACCATTTTGATGACTATAGCTTTATATTATAGCTTAAAATCATTAAGTGTGATACCTCCTGATTTGTTCTTTTCTCTCAGGATTTCTTGGGCTATTTGGAGTCTTTTGTGGCTTCATATAAATTTTCAGAGTGTTTTTTCTACTGCTGTAAAAAATGCCATTGGAATCTTGATATGGATTGCACTGAATCTATAAATGGCTTTTTGACATTTTAACAATATTAATTCTTCCAATCCATGAACATAGGATATCTTTCTGTTTCTTTGTGTCTTTTTTACTGTCTTTCATCAATGTCTTGTTGTTTTCGGAGTAGAGATCCTTCAATTCCATAGTTAAACTTATTCTTAACTATTTTTATTGTTTTTGATGCTATCATACATGGGATTTATTTATTTATTTATTTATTTTTCAGAAATTCATTGTTTGTGTATAGAAATACTACTGATTTTTGTATGTTAATTTTGTGTCCTTCAACTTCACTTAGTTCATTAATTAGACCTAACAGGGTTTGGTTGAGTATTTAGGATTTTCTGTATATATAATCATGTCATCTGTAAATAGAGAAGATTTTATTTCTTTTCCATTTCTGAAATTTTATTTCTTTTTCTTGCCTGATTGATCTAATTAGGATTTCTAGTATTATGTTGAATAAGAGTAGTGAGAGTGGGCACCCTTGTTTTGTTCCTGATCTTAGAAGGAAAGCTTTCAGTCTTTCGCCATTGAGTCTGATGTTAGCTATCAGCTTGTCATATTTGGTCTTTACTATGCTGATATATTCCCTCTATGCCTAATTTGTTAAGAGTTTTTACCATGAATGGATGTTGATTTTCTTCAAATGCTTTTTCTGCATTTAATGAGATGATGATATGATTATTTTCTTTCATTCTGTCAATGTGATATATATCACATTGGTTGATTTGCATATGTTGAACCATCCTTGCATCCCAAGGATAAATCCCACTTGATCATGGCATATGATCCTTTTAGTGTGCTGCTGACATCAGTTTGCTAATATTTTGTTGAGAATGTTTGCATCTGTTTTATCAGGGATATTGGTCTGTAGTTTTCTTTTGCAGAATTTTTTTTTTTTTTTTTGGTATCAGGATAAAGCTGGCCTCATAAAATGATTTTGTGAGTGTTTCCTCCTCTTTGATTTTTTTCAAAGAGTTTGAGAAGGATTGGTGTAAATTCTTTAAATATTTGATAAAACATCTGGTCCTTGGCTTTTCTGTGTTGGGAGATTTTTCATTACTGGTTCAATCTCTGTACTAATAATTTGCCTATTCAGATTTTATATTTCTTCCTGATTCAGTCTTGGTAAGTTATATATTTCTCGGAATTTTCTCATTTTTTTTCAAGATTGTCCAGTTTATTGGTGTATATCTGTTCATAATAGCTTCTTATGGTCCTTTGAACTTCTGTGGTGTTAGTTGTAAAGCCTTTTTCACTTATAATTTTGTTGATTTGAGTCCTTTCTCTTTTTTAACTTGGTTAACTTAGCTTAGGGTTTGTCAATTTTGTTCATCTTTTCAAAGAACCAACTCTGAGTTTGGTTAGTCTTTTCTAATGCTTTTAATTTCTCTATATCATTTATTTCTGCTTCAATTCTTATTATTTCCTCTCTTCTGCTTACTTTTGTCTCAGTTTATTCTTTTTCTAGTTCCTTAAGACATAGGATTAGGTTGTTTATTTGGGATCTTTCTTGCTTCTTACGTAGGCCTTAATTGCTATGAACTTCCCTTTTAGAACTGCTTTTGTTGCATCCCACAAGTTCTGATATGTTGTGTTTTCATTTTGTTTGTCTTAAGAAACTTTGTTTCCACTTTAATTTTTTCTTTGATCCAGTGGTTGTTCAGGAGAGTGTTGTTTGATTTCCATGTATTCATGAATTTCCAGTTTTTTTCTTGTTATTGATTTCTAGTTTAATGCCATTGTGGTCAGAGAAAATAATTGTTATAGTTTCAATCTTCTTGAATTTGCTAAGAGTTGTTTTTTGGCCTAACATAGCCTAATCTAGAATATGTTCCATGTGCACTTAAGAAGAATATGTATTCTGCTGTTGTTGTATAGAATGTTCTCTATATATCTTTTAGGTCTGTTTGGTCTATAGTGTTATTCAAATCTGCTGTTTTCTTATTGATTCTCTATCTGGATGATCTATCTGTTGTCAAGAGTCGGGTATTAAAGTCCCCAGCTATTATTGTGTTACTGTTTATTTCTTATTTTAGCTGTGTTAGTTTTCACTTTATATGTTCAGGTCCTCCAATGTTGGGCGCACATATATTTACAATTGTTATGTTTCCTTGATGGATTGACCCCATTAGCATCATATAATGACCCTGTTTGTCTCCTTTTACCATTTTTAGTCTAAAGTCTATTCTGTCTGATATAAGTATAGCTAATCCTGCCCTTTTTTTGGTTACCATTTGCTTGCAATGTCTTTTCCCATCCGTTTGCTCTCAGTCTATGTGTGTCTTTCAGGCTAAACTGAGTCACTTGTAGACAGCATATTGTTGGATCTTTTTTTTTTTTTTTAAATCCATGTAACCATTCTATGTCTTTTAGTTGGAGAATTTAATCCATTTGCACTTAAAGTAGCTATTGATAGGTAAATAAGGACTTAGTTTTGTCTTTTGTTGATTATTTTCTGGTTGTTTTTGGAGATCTATTGTTTTTTGTTTCTTATCCTGCTGTCTTTTTGTGTGTGTGTTTTGATGTTTTTGTATCAGTATGCTTTGAATTCTTTATTTTCTTTTTTAAAATGACTACAGCATTTTCCTTTTTGGTTACCATGAGGCTTACATAAAATGCCTTAAATTTTTTTTTTTTAAGATTTTATTTGTTTATTTGACAGAGAGAGAGAGAGAGAGAGAGAGATCACAAGCAGGGGGCGTGGCAGGCAGAGGGAGAGGGAGAAACAGACTCCCTGCTAAGCAGGGAGCCCAACATGGGCTAGATCCCAGGATGCTGGGATCATGACCTGAGCTGAAGGCAGACACTTAACCATCTGAGCCACCCAGGTGCCCCTAAAATGTCTTAATTTTTTAATACCCTGTTTTAAACTGATTACAACCTAACTTCAATAGAATTCATGAACTTTATACTTTTACTGCTCTTTCTTCTCATGTTTTTGGCTATTGCTGTTAAAATTTACATGATTTTAATACCATGTAACTAATATTGTAGTTATTTTTACTATGCTCATTTTTTAAAACTTTCATACAAGAGTTGTAAGTGAATTATGCACTACTCAGCATATTGCAGACTGTAACTACATATTTACTCTTACCAGTGAGATATACACTATCTTTTATGTTTTTATGATGCTAATTATCATTCTTTTACTTCTACTCTAAGAACTCCCTTCAGCATTTCTTGTAAGGCAGATCTGGTGATAATGAATTCCTTCAGTTTTTGTTTGTTTGGGAAAGTCTTTATCCCTCCTTCATCTCTGAAGGACAGGTTGACAGGTCTATACCTACATTCTTGGCTGACAGCAATTTTATTTCAATATTTTGCATATGTCATCCCATTCTTGCCTGGCCTGAAAACTTTCTGTTAAGAAATTTGCTGGTGGTCTTAAATGGAGTTTCCCTTGTATGTAACTTCTCTCTTTACTCTTACTGTTCTTAAAATTCTTCCTTTGTCTTTGACTTTTGACAACTTAATTATAATGTGTCTCAGTGTAGCCCTATGTGTGATCAACCAGTTTGGGGTCCTTTGGGCCTCATTGATCTGGATGTCCTTTTCTCTCCTCAGGTTTGGGGCATTTTCAGCTATTTTTGCTTTAAATATACTTTCTGTCTCTTTTTCTTTTCTCCTTCTGGATTTCCCATAATGCAAATATTGTCTCTTTCCATTGTGTCCTGTAATTCCTGTAAATTTTCTTCACTGTTTTTCATTCTTTTTTTCTTTTTGTGCCTCTGACTGGATAATTTCCAATGTCCTATTCTCTAGGTCCCTGATTCTTTCTTATGCTGTTCGAGGTTTCCTTTTGAAATTCTATTGCATTCTTCAGTTCAGTTATTGTATTTTTGAACTCTGCGATTTCTGTTTGTTTAATTATTATTATTACTTTTTGGTGGCTGCTGTATTCTTGTCAAACTTCTTATTTTGCTTGTGCATTGTTTTCCTAATTTTGTTTAGTTGTCTTTGTGTTCTTATAGTTCACTAAACTGCTTTAAGAGGATTATTTTGAATTCCTTGTTTGACAGTTCATAGATCTCCATATTTTTGAAATCATTTATTAAAGCTTTATTACTTTCCTTTGCTGATGTCATACTTACCTGTTTTCCATCCTTGATTCCTTATGTTGGTATCTCTGCGTTTGAGTCATCAGGCTCTTCTTCCAGACTTAACAGGTTTATCTTGGCAGAGACAGTTCTTCACCAGTCAGTTTGGGTTTCTGGGTATGTCTCCCAGTAATGTCCTTGGGCAGGTGGGGACTGTTTTGATTTATGATTTGTTTTGGGGCAAGGCAACTGTTTAAGCTGTGAGGATGGGGATGAAGCTGCTGTGGCAATGCCTGAAGATAGTTGTGTAAGACTGCTGGCTTGGTTCCCTGTCCATGGAAGGATTTAAGATAGGCCCATGGTTGCCTGGATCCTCTGGTAGACTTACTAGATTGTGGGGACTGGGTACTATATTCAGTAGTAGTTGGAGCTCTGATTTAGCCTCCCTGCCCTGGCAAGGCAGCAGGACAGAACCCAATGAGCCTGTATAGCTCATTGCTTGGGGACCCAAGTCAGGCTAGAGTATACACTGAATTCCCTGGTCAGGTGAGGCCAGTGGTTTTGCTCTGCAGATGGGGAAGCCACAGGCTGTGCTCTATGTTCAAGTGCCACTCTATGTAGAGCTGTTGAATGAGCTCTGCAGCTTCCTGGGTGTTTTGGTTAGGTTCCGTGTTTGGACAGGCTGCACACTGTATTCAGTGGTAAGGCGGTCTATGAATTAGAGTCCTGCCCGGGGACAGTAGGAGAAGCAGCTCTAAAGCTGGTAAAGCTCTTCATTTTCTTAACTCAAGCCAACCTGCCCCTAAGATCCCTGACCAAACAAAGCTACTGGCTTTGTTCTGCAAACTATGGGCTCTGCCAGCCCACCTCTCCACTTGAATCCCACTAGGCTGCACAGCTTCCAGGAGTTGCTATTGGCCCTTCTAGTCAGATGGGCCTGAAGGACACTCCCCATAGTGGGTGAGGCTATGGCTCAGCTCCCTTGCATGGGTGGTAGAGGGAAGGGCTGCACCTGGCTACTCTCAGTTTTCCAAACAGGCCATCTTATTGGGCAAGGCTGGGAGCTACCATCAGCCTTTGCTATGAATTAATCTTTTGCTTGTATGTAGCATGGGATCATTTCATGGCTGTACTAACTCTGTTCTGAGGGTGATTAGCTTTGCCTGCTTATTTCTCAGCTTGAGCACCCCTGGGCAGCCCAGGTACTGGGCTGGAAGATGGGGCTGGAAGACACTCTCCAAGAGGGTGGGGCTGTGATTCAGCAACTTGCCTGGGCCTGAGCAAACCCAGCTCTAGGGCCAGCAAAGCTCCTTGTTTGAGGATCCAAATCAGGCAGATCTGCACTCCACTAAGTCCTCTGGTCAGAGTGTGCCCCTGATGTGGTTCTGCAATGAGCAAAATCACTGGTTGGGATTACTACTCAGGCTGTACAAGTATGCACTGGTTGTTGCAAGCCCCTCCCCTTTCCTCCTTCACGGTCAGATCCCCAGTGGTTGCTCCCCACAGATTCCCCTATAATCCCTGTGGCCTGAGATCAGAGTAGGGGTTCCTGCAAAGTGACCCACAATGCTGGAGATGCGTCTGGTTTTTCCCCTGGGTTCTTGTTGCCCCCCTGGAAGAAACATAGCCTCAGGGGAGACCTCTGCATGTGGTGCTACACATGGGTAAGGAGCAATATGGTCAAGGTGTAGCCACTTCTTTTAGTCTTCTAATGCAGTCTGCCTTGATCTGTGTGGGGCAGGGGGGGTCCTTCAGCCTTAGACCCCTGTTCTAGGATTCTCTCAGTGGTGTCTTGTTCTTAAATAGTCGTGAGTTGTTTTTGTGAGGGCTAACAAAGTCAGGAATGATGTGTGTTGCTTCTTGGTGATGTCACTTCTAAAATCCATTTTTGGATTTGTTGGGTTGTATAAAATTCTGGAGGATTTTAGAGGGTTGTATAAAAACAGGTGGACTAAATGTGACCCATGGATCAAATTTTTGAGTTTTTGAGCCCCTGTTTTAAAACAATGGTGATTTATTATTTCTCATGATTCTGAGGGTTGGCTTGGTTGTTCTGCTGGATTTGGGGTCCACTTAAGTGGTTGCTTTTAGTTAGTGGGTTATTTGGGCTAGAAAGTTCAGGATGGCCTTACTCACATGTCTAGCGCTGGCTGTTGGCTACATGGAGTCACTTGGTTCTCTTTCTCATCTTTTTAATCCTTCAGGCTAGAGAGACTTACTTATAATAATGGTGGTCTTTGGACACTGCTGAAGGGCAAAGGCAGAAGCAAACAAGACTTCTTGAGGTCTGGACTCCAGAACTTGCACAATGTCTCTTCTATCACATTTTATTTGTCTAAATGAGTCCCAAGGCCAGCCAATTTTTAAAATGAAGACAAATATTTTATTTATTTTTTTTAGAGAATTCCTTACAAGATTAATATGCTGATGTATATTATGAATCTCTAGGGAGAAATGTAGCAAGCAGTGATTTCCAAACTAATGTGGCTAAGAGAAACTTTTTTTTCTCCTTTCTATTCCACTAGCCTCAACTCCTATTAACATATCAAGGTGTGTTAGCATGCCTTGAAACACAGTTTGGAAATCAGGATATATAATCTAATATAATTTAGGAAACTAGATACTGAAATAATATCAGATAGATTACAAAAATATATTAAAAGAGGGCGCCTGGGTGGCTCAGTTGTTAAGCGTCTGCCTTTGGCTCAGGTCATGGTGCCAGGGTCCTGGGATCGAGTCCCACATCGGGCTCCCTGCTCTGTGGGAAGCCTGCTTCTCCCTCTCCCACCCCCCTGTTTGTGTTTCCTCTCTCTCTGTGTCTCTCTCTATCAAATAAATAAAATCTTTAAAAAATATATATATATTAAAAGAGTAAACTCTGTAATTAAGTAGAGCTTATCTCAAGTATTAGAGTTATAGGAAACCTAGAAATGAATTTGCACAGGGGTTCTGACTGTTACTATTGCAGCAGAGTAGAGTTATGTAGTTTGTGGACTGAACCGGATTATTTAAACCCCAGAATGAAAGGACTATGCATTCATTGCCTAAGACAAATTGGAAAGCCTACAGAATCTTTCCAGAATTTTATCCAGGGTTTGGAAAAAACTAAATTCAGAGAATGGGTTGAAAGTTGGGAGAGAGAATAAAATTGATATCTGAATGCACACTAATAAATGCAGGTTGTTCACTAAAATGATTATATTTGTCAGATGAAAAAAGTAAGTATTAAAAAATGAACTGTGTATTACATTAAAGGAATAATACTTTTAAGAAAAATTTACAACTTAACAATAGAGTTAAGCAGGCTATCAAATACAAAATCAATGTACAGAAAATAATACTTTCCTATATCATCGAAAATGTAATGAAGGAAGGATTCCATACGTGGCTAGCAGCAGCAACACCAAATACAAAACACCTAGGGAAAAGGGTAATAAGGTATAGATGGGAGTTACATGGGAACAAAACTACAAAAACTTATTGCTAGGAAAACTAAATATTGTAAAGATGTCACTTTTCCCCATTATTAATAGCTTAACAAAATCCAAACACCATTTCAACAGGGTTAATTCTGGAATTTAGCAAATTCTAAAATTTGTCTTCAAGAATAAATAGACTAAATGAATTTTTAAAAAGTATTAGAGATGACAATTCCTACTGTATATTAGAACAGCTCTAGTGTTAACACAATAAATAAACTGAAAGAAAAATGAAGTGGGGAAAATATTTCCAACAGTAACTACAGATAATGGTAGTTATTTTACAAAGAGAACAGTCAAATAGATTAGAAAAAAAAAAAAACCCACAACAACCTCAGCAGATTAACTTGAAGAAATAGCTTATAAAACCTGAAATCCTAATGTCAAATTAATATATGAAAAAGCACTTGGTTTTACAAGTAATTAAATATATGCAAATAAAGATGGTCAAATATGTTTTTCTTTTTTTAGTCATTCAAGTATTTATTAAACATGAGTAATAATTAATGTGTCCTAACACATAGTAAGACACAGAAGTTCATAACATGCTGAGGAGAAAGCAATTGGACAGTAGGTGTATAGAGCATTGAAGTGACTAATCTTAGTGACTTAGTAATTCTATTTTAGAATAATCGTCCTTTACGTTCTAGTAAATCTCTTTAGAGGAATCAAGATAAAGACGCTTGCGGAGTTGCTCAGAATAATGAAATATGCAAAGCACATAAACATCTAGCATTAGGGTAATAGGTAAGTACTTATTTTAGAATATTGTGCATTCACCAAAAATTAAATTTAGTGATAATATTCTATAGGAAGGGAGATGCATATTATATAATATTAATTTAAAAAGGCAAAATTATAAACTATATTAACCGCAAAGGAAAGGCACCGAAAGAAGTATTAGTTAATATTAACCATGGGTGTCTCAGGAGAGAATTACAATTTCACCCATTTTAAGAAAGCAAACAACATAACACCAAAAATAAAACCAAAAAATAAATGCTGTGCTCTGACCTAGTTGGTAAACATACCAACAATTTTATTATAAGCATTTGGTCATTGAGGGCCAAGAATAGCACAGAACATAGAGGTCAAAATTAAGGTAAGAAGTTAATGCTATTTAAGGAAATGCTTCCTGTCATTAGTTCATGTTCTTAATTTCACTTGGTGTGAATATCAAAATCAAAGATATTTTTTATTTTTTTCTAACGTTAATGTTAATCTGGGTAAGTAGCTAAATTTTTGTGATAATGTCCTCTACATCTTACTGTTTTCACTAATAGTTTTCTTCCTTATAAATTTCCTGAGAAAGTTATATATATCCTTTGCTTTGACTGTGTAAAGTTGGTTAAGAAGAAAAAGGACCATGTCTTTTGTTTGTGTGCTACAAAGCTTTTCATTTTTCAGTGGGGGAAAGAACATTTTGATGAAACACAGTCCACCAATGAATTCTGCCAAAAATAGAATCTCCTAACAATTTATGCATTGTTGTTTATGGTGTTGTTCAATAAAACTTACATATTTGTTGTAACAGTAACCATATGAAGCATCTTAAAGCAACATGTACATGCAAAAGCTGTATATTTGAGATATGTCAATAATTTTATGAGAGCGAGTTCCCTTGTTTTTTCCATGCAACAATAGCAGAAGACAACATGTAATTATTAAAATGCTATTTTTCGGGAAAATTAAAAAAATAGCTACAAAGTAAGATTGCATTTAGGACACCTTCCCAAGCGGCCTTTGTTTTCCCCATTCCCAGGCTGTTTCTAAGTCTGAATTGTTCATTCTCTAAGATAGCAGCACCTGAGCATTACTGATTTATCAGTCCCACTTCACTGCCTCCTAAAAGGACTCCTGGGGGGAAATACTCCTGGAGTTAGAAGAGTGGGACTGTGATCTACAAACGCAGTAACAAATGGTGGCATGATTGAGTTTTCCAGTTTGCCAGCCCAGGTTGATTTATTTTTCTAAGTACCAGTAACTCCCTTTGAGCTTATCCAAAAAGAAAATGATTTCAGGAACTCATGCCTCTCAGAAATATTCCTGAGAATGAGGCAGTTCTGTAGTTTGGTTCTGGGAGTCCACTGGTGGGTGACAGGGTGGGCAAGGACCTACATTTCATTTGAGTTATAGTGATTAAGTTCAAAATTCTTGTCTCATATACCTCTTCCATTATTTTGCCATTTTCCCTTCCCTAAAGCCACTATTGGGTTTAGTTGGTGACCCTGAAGAAAATCATGCTAACCTCTTTTATTTCCCCCCAAGACATGCTCTAGTTTAGATTATAACATAAAACCATCAAAGCACATATAATTAATGGCAGAGCTATCCATGGTACAATTAAAAAGACAAATTACTTAAATTCTTAAATAAATTAAACTAAGTAATTACTTAATTACTTGAAGTTAGCAGAAGATTTAAGAGTGATTCAGAAATAGCAAAGGGTGGTATCTTAGTTGGGATTCCCCCAAAGCAGACCCTGTACCCAAGCAAGGATTTGGGTACAGGTAATTTATTAGGGAAATGATCTCATGAAACACAAATAAACAAGGGGAAAATAAGACAGAGAAGGGTGCACTGATGAGCGGGTTGCCATTGAGGGCAGCTGGGGCTCAGTATTGCTGGGAACATTGAAGACAGTGTGGAACATGCTTCAGAATCGTCTCACCAGAAAATGGGGATTACTGGTCCTTTATCTACCATCTTGTATCCCTGGTGCTGCAGGATTGCCCCGGGGGTGCAGCCAATTCCTGTGCTGTTGGAGAAAGCCCACATAGAAGGAAAAGGTGCAGGCATTTGAGATAGGAAGCTGTCCACAGGCTGGAACTGTCTTAAGCTGCAGCCGAACTCATGCTGGTCAAGGGCACGTGCCCTGGGGCATCCACAGCCCCTGCAGCCATGAGTGTCAGAGGCCAGATCGAATCGTGGTTAACACAAGTTGAAGCTGGAATTAGACTGCTCCGCTTTCAATGCTTGTCCTCTCCTGTTAATTGTAAGAGATTAGGCAAACTGTGTGACTTTGATAGTCTAGATTTTTGGGGATATTAATAATAATCCTTACCCCTAGAATTGGTGAAAGCACTGAATGAGTGAATACACAGAGGTAAAGCTCTCAACACAATGCCTGGCATATGGCAGACCCGAGGTAAGTGTTACTTCTTGTAGGTACAGGGCAAGCAGCAGTATCGTGGGGTGGTAGTTAATTTGCTTAGGGTAAGAGTTCTGTTGCTGTCCAAGTTTTCACTCTTATTTGGCAGCCCTGTGACATGTTGACTCGTATTAAGTGACCACAAATCACCTTAAAAAAAAAAAACACCTTTGGCTACTATTAAGCCCTGTTTCTTTGTGCATTTATTATTTTTGGACTTAAATACATTTTTTATTAATTTTGTTTAAGACAAAATTGGCTCTGTTTAAACCAACTTGATTGCTGTCTCTACCAGCTTCTTGTTATGCACAACTCTCACCAACATGACATCATCCTGATTCTCATTTCGGTTCCACAACAGAAACCATCCTTACTACCCAGGATTGAAACTGAACTCTCTGGGTATATGGTCGCCTGGCTTCAAATTTACACATTATGTCATTATGCAAACTACATTTCTCCATCTTATCCACAAGCGATATTTTTAATGACCCTGTGAGTAGCTCTGGTGGAATCCAGGAACACTGCCCACAGTATTTCTCTCACATACCTGTCTAGAACCCAGTCAAAAAAGAAAATAGATGGGCTTGGTGTTACTTGCCTCTAAGAAAACCATATTGGCTGCGAAATCTTACAACTTCTTTTTCTAAGTATTCAAAAGTTATTTTAAAGTCCTGCATTCAACAAATATATGTTCAGCTCCTACTCTGCTAAGCATCATTTTTGTGTCTCAGGGTGACTTCTCCAAGATTCCACAGCAAGTGAACAAAACCCACTTTCTTCATATTAACAAATGGGCAGTAATAATGCATCCTGGCAACGTTGTTCCTATGATTTAGTGAGATAATGTATGAAAGCACCTGGCACAGCGCCAGAGTGGAAAGGGGTTTAATATGTCAGTTGCCTTTCTCAGGTTCCAGAGAGCGTAGACGCAAATGATTTGTCAGTCAATTGGTCAATCCATCGATCCATTCTTCCATATATACGTATATTCAACCAGCTGTTATGGCTCACCTCCTCATTTCCTGAAGTGGTACAGCACAGGGGAGGGGCAGGAAGAGCATGGACTCTGGAGCTCATCCTATCTGGGTTCTCATCCTTTTACTGACTATGTGACCTTACCAAGTCACCTAAACCTCTTACTGCCTCAGGATCCTCATCTATCAAATGGGGATGATAATAGCATTTATGTTACAGGCTTGTTGTATTAAATGTGTAATCCATGTAAAGAGCTTAAAACAATGTCTGGCACATAGAATATGCTATATAAATGTCAGCTTTCAAATGGCAGGCTCTGTCCTGGTATAAGGATACAATAGAAAATGGACCAGGCCCTTTTCCTGCCCCATAGTACTTATGGTTAGTGGGGATCCCCATATTCTTCATGAAGCCATGAGACTGCTTTAATCACCTTGGTTTCTTTTAAGGATTTGAGAAATTTTGAAGAAAAAGAGAATATGATGAACATTTAGTGCTATTTATAACTTGCCAAATTGTTTTATGGAGTTTTGTTAATGTATATACATAATTAGATATAATTATATGCACATACAATTGTGAGTTCTGTTTTTGCGTTTCCTGAAGTATTTTTGTGTATATTGTATAAAGTATTTACTGTATATTGGCTATATATTTACTTTAAATTGCTTATGTACTAACCTGTTGTATAAATATTCTGTAGTATACAAAGGCATTTTGCTGTTTTCTAGGCATTTAGGATATTTTTACTTTTTTACTGCATTAGAAACTTTGATTTGAATATCACTGTACAAATGGAATCACTCAAACTGCACGAACAGATTTATAGTTCTTATTACTTCTTAACAGATTGTTTTCAAGAAAATCTGAGTTAATTTGTAGGACCTCAGTAATATGTAACCATACTTTTTCCCCACTCCTTACAGTGTATAATGATACCTCAAATCATTTAACTTGCATTTCTTAAATTACAAGTGGGGCTGAGCATGTTTTTCTGTGATGATTTATTTTCATCTTTTCCCTTTGAATAAAATGTTTTTCCCTACTGATGGGGAGGCTATGAATTGTTTAAATTCTTTATATATGCCAAGTTGAGGAGTAGGTAAAGATGTCAGGGTGTTTAACTTAGAGAAGAGAGGACTTGATGGAAGGCCGTGATCTGCAAACGACTGGTGTGGGGAAGAACATGGTGTGAGGCTTCTTAGGACTCAGCAAGGATCAATGGGAAGACATTTCCAGAGTCAGATTCTAGGATGGATGTGAACAGTTGAGTTCAACCATTTATAGCATTGGTTCTCACCTGGAAGGAATCTTAGGCTCTCTATCCGGGAAAGGAGACCAGGGTGTGTGGAGCTAGGGAGGGTGGGAAAGGAGCAGAAAGACTGGGAAGCTAGAATTTTTATTCAGAGATTTCCAAACATGAAGTGAGTCCCTTCTGAAGTACTGTCTTCCCTGGAAGAGTACCTCCTGTACTATGAACCTGCAAAAGCAGGTTGGAAGACCACGTTTCTGGGTTTTAAGGTTTGGAGGACATTGCCAATAGAATTCATTCTACCTCTGGGATCCTTTGGAAAAAAAATAGCATTCTCTATCCTATAACTCTTTTCCTTCATATCATTTTCATGTTAGTGTGTTGTGTACAATAACAAAATAATGTGCCCTTTCCTAAGGCTATTCATTCATGAAAGACACAGATGAGAAAGTGGGTAAATTTGTGAAGTAGTAGATTTTTGTACTTCACTTGAAAATATCCTTTGTTTAGTGAATGCAAATCAAATTCAATAGAGATATATTAAAAAAAACTGTTTTGAGATAGGAAAATTAAGGAGTAGTTGCAGGCTTACATTTTATGGTGAGGTGCTTTCCATTACCATATACCTGGATTTATATTATGTTTGATACGATGCTGATGGTCTAAATGTGTATTTTAAGTGAGTAGAAGAAGTGGGCATCATAAATCACGTGGGTTCTATATTTCAATCCTGCTCAGGACTAGAAGCAAGTAATGAAAAGATACCTGCTAGTCAGGTGATAAGAGGTTGAACTTGGCCAGGAAAAATTTAAAAAAATTGAATCATAAATGAGCTTCATTGCAGCTCAAAATGGCACCTGACTTGCAATATAAGGAAGCTTCTCCAAATTTCTTAAAAAATAATACCCTTGAATTTCTGGGAACATGGTAGTGACAGCATTGTTTCTGGGTCTCCCAAATCTTCACATAAAAACTGAGCTACTAAAGAACAAAATGAGAAAAAACATGGAAAACATTTATAACAAAAGGACAGTGAATCTTCTTGGACCCCCATCAAAATCCATGGGACCAGAATAATAGCAGCATCTCTCTGTAAGGGAAACAATAGAGGGTAGCACTGGGGCCTCTCTCATTGACTTCAGCTCAGGTCCAGAATAATCTAGAGGTATTCTTCAGCATGGGAAGAGAAATTTGGAGAACAGCAACTGAAACTAGGAGCTGAGTGCAGGGGTTCCTGATAAGCTCTGGGGCTGTATAGCTGCTCTGAATTGTTGAAAATCACCCTCCAGAAGAGGGCTCCATGCTGAAAAACTGCTCGGAGTGAAAGAAAAATTGAGCAGGATATGGACATGAGTGATAAGGACAGAACATACAGAAAAAAGAGGGGAGGACAGAGCCAGGAAGTTTTGGAAAACACGCTACGCCGTATATTTTTTAATACTACACAAAAAAACTGAAGATGGAATTCTTTAAGTTAGGAATGCTATTTATACCAAACCTCCTTCTAAAAGTTCAGGAAAACTAATTTTAGATAAAAAAGAAGAAAGTAACAGGAAAGTACTGAGATTCAAATCCTATACAGAGTTATTATAAAATTTAAAAAAGAGAATAAGCAGAATCATATTCCTATAGGCAATGAAAATATGCCATAAAGACATACCCATACAACAGATAAAAATGAAGTAAAAGACACTAAAAATGATAGAAGATATGAAAGAATAACTTGACTAAGAATTTGAAACACACAGAAATTAAGTGAAAGAACTCAGGAAAATATTAGGTACAAAAGAAAAAAATCAGGATTAAATTAGAATGAATACAAGAGGGAATCGACACAGATAATTCTTAAGGAAAATAGTGAAAATAAAATTGTAAAAATTAAAAAGCAATGGAAAAATATATTTCAAATAAGAATTGGAGGAAAGCATCAACTGTTGAAGATGGTGGGGAAAAAACCTAACACATGATTAATAGGAGTCAAGGTATGAAACCAAAGTAGGGGAAAAGAACAAATACGGAAACAACAGGGTGTCTATAAAGTCTGGAAACACAAACTAATATACATTATGTCATAAAAGACATTTTAAAAAATATAAGTAAGGGGCGCCTGGGTGGCTCAGTCAGTTAAGCGTCTGCCTTCAGCTCAGGTCATGATTCCAGGGTCCTGGGATAGAGACCCGCGTCGGACTCCCTGCTCAGCGGGGAACCTTCTCCCTCTCCGTCTACAGGCCCCCTGCTTGTGCTCTTTCCCTCCCCGCCCCCCATCAAATAAATAAATAAAATCTTTAAAAAATATATAAAAAATAGGTAATATTTATTTAAATGTTAAAGCAAAAGAATATTAGTGAACACCCACGAAAGTACTACTCATTCGAAAACCAGAATGTGAGTCCACTTGTGTGTTACTAACCTATGTCATCTTCTGTTGCCCCCTGGGAAGAAGGAGCAGCTACACTGAATTTTGTGTTTATTTCCTTCCTTTCTTTATGTGGTATCCTCACATATTTGGTACCCTAAGCAAGAAGTTGTTTACTTCATAAAAGACATTTTTAATATTTAAGAACATAATAATATCTGTTCCCAGACTTTTAAGGTAGTCATTGTAATTGAAGAAAATTTCCTGGGGTTAAATAAATGATTTGAACTATATATTGAAATAACTTACCATGTACCTGAGAGTATTGACTCTAAAAAACAACACTAAGACATAGTAAAATTCTTGGACTTTAAAGAAAAAAATATGCTTCAAGTCTTTAGGCAAAAAAGAACACATTATTTATAAGGGAAAGAATTTAAATTATCAAATTTTTTTCCTCAGGAACAATATGCCAGAAAAAAAGGGAGTAACATTTTAAAGATACTCAAAGAAAGAAAGCTAAGGATATTCATATCCATTAAATCTGACCTTAAAGTAAAAAAGGATACAAATTATTAATAATTATGCAAGAATTGAGTAATCTACTAAAGATTGAGCTTCAGATAACAAAATTGGCTGTAGAGATAGTGACCTGAAGACTGGTGGCAAGCCTCATTTATATATGTGAAATATATATAATATAACCAAATGAGAGTGGAAGGGAAAGAGTATAATATGCAGTGGCAATGTATTCTGACTATGTAGATACATAGATACAGAACATTAAACATGGGGGTAGAATTGGGGCCCGCATAGTAAAAAAAATTTTTTTAAATCATATTTGTGGTAGGATTAAAATAGTTATTCCGAGATTATTGTGTATATGATGTAGGATAACGCAAATAAGTAATTATGGGTTCTAATTCTATTATCACCTATGTCCTTGAGAATCAGAATTATTCTAAAAATTACATATATTAAAAACCATAAATAAAGTTAAAGGTAAATACAAAACTTGTCAAAACCTTTTACACATTAATAAGAAGAAAACCCAGTAGAAAATTGTTGAAAGAATACAATCAGACATTTTGTAACTCAAGATACACTAATAAAAGCATTAGTAATTAGCAAAATGCTTTTTTTTGGCTTACCAAATTGGGAAAAAGCAAATCAAATGATAAAAATAATACCTATTTTCTGAGTTTCTGTAAGAGAAACTGTTCATACAATACATTTGACAACATTTATTCTTTTCATTGAGGCCTTCTTAAGTCATCCTATTGATGGTACAACCACTCATGGAAAGGGTTTATTTTCTGTTTTACTTTATTCCATAGCACTTCCACAAGTAATATGGATTTTACTCATTTATCCTCTCTCCTAGACAAGCTTCAAGAAGATGAGAATTTTTGTGTCTTGTTCACTGCTATAACCCTAGACACTTCCTTGCACTTAGTAGGAACTCAATAAATACCTATTCAGTGAATGAAATATAAGTGTTCTGAAATTATGCACATTTAAAACTTTTTCATTTCTAGGAATGAATCCTGAGGAAATAAGATCATTAACAGAGATTTAGCTGCAAGGATGTTTATTGAAACAATATTCACACACCTTAGGAAAATAAAACACAAATATCCAAATGCTGTGGGTATGTAACTCTTTCCTGACCATTGGACATATGATTGCCAGATTTTAAATGCTTACAAAACATTGTGAACCATTTATCCATCCATGGACACTTGGGTTGCTTCCACGTTTTAATTATTGTGAATAATGCTGCTATGAACACGTGTACAAATATGTCTTTGAGACCCCACTTTCATTCCTTTTAGGTATACACTCAGAAGAGGAATTTCTGGGTCACATGGCAATTCTATTTTTAATATTTTTGAGGGAATCCATATGGTTTTCTAGGTGGCTATATTATTTTACATTTCTACCAACAGCACACAAGAGTTCCAGTCTCTCTACATCCTTGCTAACACTTGCGGTTCTGTTTTTCTTAATGTTTGTTTTTGTTTTTGTTTTGTTTTGTTTTTTGATAGTAGTCATACTAATGAGTGTGAGGTGACATCTCTTTGTAGTTTTCATTTGCATTTCACTAATGAGTAATGATGAGCATCTTTTCATGTGCTTTGGAGAAATGTCTATTTGAGTCCTTTGGCCCATTTTTTTAAAATTTTTTTATTGTTATGTTCATCACCATATATTACATCATTAGTTTTTGATGTAGTGTTCCATGATTCATTGTTTGTGCATAACACCCAGTGCTCCACGCAGAATGTGCCCTCTTTAATACCCATCACCAGGCTAACCCATCCCCCCACCGCCCCCCCTCTAGAACCCTCAGTTTGTTTTTCAGACTCCATCGTCTCTAATGATTCGTCTCCCCCTCCGACTTACTCCCCTTCATTCTTCCCCTCCTGCTATCTTCTTCTTCTTTTTTTTCCTTAACATATATTGCATTATTTGTTTCAGAAGTACAGATCCGTGATTCATCCGTCTTGTACAATTCACAGTGCTCACCATAGCACATACCCTCCCCAATGTCTATCACCCAGCCACCCAATCCCTCCCACCCCCCACCACTCCAGCACCCCTCAGTTTGTTTCCTGAGATTAAGAATTCCTCATATCAGTGAGGTCATATGATACATGTCTTTCTCTGATTGACTTATTTCACTCAGCATAACACCCTCCAGTTCCATCCACGTCGGTGCAAATGGGAAGATCTCATTCCTTTTGATGGCTGCATAATATTCCATTGTGTATATATACCACATCTTCTTTATCCATTCATCTGTCAATGGACATCTTGGCTCTTTCCACAGTTTGGCTATTGTGGACATTGCTGCTATAAAAATTGGGGTGCACGTACCCCTTCGGATACCTACATTTGTATCTTTGTGGTAAATACCCAGTAGTGCAATTGCTGGATCGTATGGTAGCTCTATTTTCAACTGTTTGAGGAACCTCCATACTGTTATCCAGAGGGGTTGCACCAGCTTGCATTCCCACCAACAGTGTAGGAGGGTGCCCCTTTCTCCGCATCCCCGCCAACATCTGTCGTTTCCTGACTTGTTAATTTTAGCCATTCTGACGGGTGTGAGGTGGTATCTCATTGAGGTTTCGATTTGGATTTCTCTGATGCCGAGCGATGTTGAGCACTTTTTCATGTGTCTGTTAGCCATTTGGATGTCTTCTTTGGAAAAATGTCTGTTCATGTCTTCTGCCCATTTCTTGATTGCATTATTTGTTCTTTGGGTGTTGAGTTTGATAAGTTCTTTATAGATTTTGGATACTAGCCCTTTATCTGATATGTCATTTGCAAATATTTTCTCCCATTCTGTCGGTTGTCTTTTGGTTTTGTGGACTGTTTCTTTTGCTGTGCAAAAGCTTTTTATCTTGGTGAAATCCCAAGAGTTCATTTTTGCCCTGGCTTCCCTTGCCTTTGGCGATGTTTCTAGGAAGAAGTTGCTGCGGCTGAGGTCGAAGAGGTTGCTGCCTGTGTTCTCCCTTAGGATTTTGATGGACTCCTGTCTCACGTTGAGGTCTTTCAACCATTTGGAGTCTATTTTTGTGTGTGGTGTAAGGTAATGGTCCAGTTTCATTCTTCTGCATGTGGCTGTCCAATTGTCCCAACACCATTTGTTGAAGAGACTGTCTTTTTGCCATTGGACATTCTTTCCTGCTTTGTCAAAGATGAGTTGACCATAGAGTTGAGGGTCCATTTCTGGGCTCTCTATTCTGTTCCATTGATCTATGTGTCTGTTTTTGTGCCAGTACCATACTGTCTTGATGATGACAGCTTTGTAATAGAGCTGGAAGTCCGGAATTGTGTTGCCGCCAGCTTTGCTTTTCTTTTTCAACATTCCTCTGGCTATTCGGGGTCTCTTCTGGTTCCATACAAATTTTAGGATTATTTGTTCCATTTCTTTGAAAAAAGTGGATGGCATTTTGATGGGGATTGCATTGAATGTGTAGATGGCTCTAGGTAGCAGTGACATCTTCACAATGTTTGTTCTTCCAATCCATGAGCATGGAACATTTTTCCATTTCTTTGTGTCTTCCTCAATTTCTTTCATGAGTATTTTATAGTTTTCTGAGTACAGATCCTTTGCCTCTTTGGTTACATTTATTCCTAGGTCTCTTATGGTTTTGGGTGCAATTGTAAATGGGATCGACTCCTTGATTTGTCTCTCTTCTGTCTTGTTGTTGGTGTATAGGAATGCCACTGATATCTGTGCATTGATTTTATAGCCTGCTACTTTACTGAATTCCTGTATGAGTTCTAGCAGTTTTGGGGTGGAGTCTTTTGGGTTTTCCACATACAGTATCATATCATCTGCAAAGAGTGAGAGTTTGGCTTCCTCCTTGCCGATTTTTTTGTTGTCTGATTGCTGTGGCTAGGACTTCTAATACTATGTTGAATAGCAGTGGTGAGAGTGGACATCCCTGCCGTGTTCCTGACCTTCAGGGAAAAGCTCTCAGCGTTTCCCCATTGAGAATGATATTCACTGTAGGTTTTTCATAGATGGCTTTTATGATATTGAGGTATGTACCCTCTATCCCTATACTCTGAAGAGTTTTGATCAAGAAAGAATGCTGTACTTTGTCAAATGCTTTTTCTGCATCTATTGAGAGGATCCTATGATTCTTGTTCTTTCTTTTGTTAATGTATTGTATCACGTCGATTGATTTGAGGATGTTGAACCAAACTTGCAGCCCAGGGATAAATCCCACTTGGTCATGGTGAATAATCCTTTTAATGTACTGCTGGATCCTATTGGCTAGTGTTTTGGTGAGAATTTTCGCATCCATGTTCATCAAGGATATTGGTCTGTAATTCTCCTTTTTGATGGGGTCTTTGTCTGGTTTGGGGATCAAGGTATTGGTGGCCTCATAAAATGAGATTGGAAGTTTTCCTTCCATTTCTATTTTTTGGAACAGTTTCAAGACAATAGGTATTAATTCTTCTTGAAATGTTTGGTAGAATTCCCCTGGGAAGCCATCTGGCCCTGGGCTTTTGTTTGTTGGGAGATTTTTGACGACTGCTTCAATTTCCTTAGTGGTTATAGGTCTGTTCAGGTTTTCTATTTCTTCCTGGTTCAATTTTGGTAGTTGATACATCTCTAGGAATGCACCCATTTCTTCCACGTTATCTAATTTGCTGGCATAGAGTTGCTCATAATATGTTCTTATAATTGTTTGTATTTCTTTGGTGATGGTTGTGCTCTCTCCTCTTTCATTCATGATTTTGTTGATATGGGTCATTTCTCTTTTCTTTTGGATAAGTCTGGCCAGGGGTTTATCAATCTTGTTAATTCTTTCAAAGAACCAGCTCCTAGATTCGTTGATCTGTTCTACTGTTCTTTTGGTTTCTATTTCATTGATTTCTGCTCTGATCTTTATTATTTCTCTTCTCCTGCTGGATTTAGGCTTTATTTGCTGTTTTTTCTCCAGCTCCTTTAGGTGTAGGGTTAGGTTGTGTATTTGAGACCTTTCTTGTTTCTTGAGAAAGGCTTGTATTGCCATATACTTTCCTCTTAGGACTGCCTTTGCTGTATCCCAAAGATTTTGAACAGTTGTGTTTTCATTTTCATTGGTTTCCATGAATTTTTTTTAATTCTTCTTTAATTTCCTGGTTGACCCAGTCATTCTTTAGTAGGATGTTCTTTAGCCTCCATGTATTTGAGTTCTTTCCGACTTTCCTCTTGTGATTGAGTTCTAGTTTCAAAGCATTGTGGTCTGAAAATATGCAGGGAATAATCCCAATCTTTTGGTACCGGTTGAGACCTGATTTGTGACCTAGGATGTGATCAGTTCTGGAGAATGTTCCATGGGCACTAGAGAAGAATGTGTACTCCATTGCT
This sequence comes from Callorhinus ursinus, assembly GCF_003265705.2. NCBI lineage: Eukaryota > Metazoa > Chordata > Mammalia > Carnivora > Otariidae > Callorhinus > Callorhinus ursinus. The sequence continues at coordinate 2,163,958 of NW_027397135.1, forward strand.
TTGGGATGGAATGTTCTGTGAAGTCCATTTGGTCCAGTGTGTCATTTAAAGTCTTTATTTCCTTGTTGATCTTTTGCTTAAATGATCTGTCCATTTCAGTCAGGGGGGTGTTAAAGTCCCCCACTCTTACTGTATTTTTGTCAATGTGTTTCTTTGCTTTTGTTATTAATTGCCTTAAATAATTGGCTGCTCCCACATTAGGGGTATAGATATTTACAATTGTTAGATCTTCTTGTTGTATAGACCCTTTAAGTAGGATATAGTGTCCTTCTTCATCTCTTATTACAGTCTTTGATTTAGAATCTAAGTTGTCTGATATAAGGATTACCACCCCAGCTTTCTTTTGCTGTCCATTAGCATGGTAAATAGTTTTCTACCCCCTCACTTTCAATGTGGGGGTGTCTTTGGTCTTAAATGAGTCTCTTGCAGATAGTATATCAATGGGTCTTGTTTTTTAATCCAATCTGATAGCCTGTGTGGTTTGATTGGGACATTGAGCCCATTTACATTCAGGGTAACTATTGAAAGGTATGAATTTAGTGCCTTTGTATTGCCTGTAAGGTGACTGTTACTGTATATTGTTTGTGTTCCTTTCTGATCTATGCTGCTTTTAGGCTCTCTCTTTGCTTAGAGGACCCTTTCAATATTTCTTGGAGGGCTGGTTTCGTGTTTGCAAATTCCTTTAGTTTTTGTTTGTCCTGGAAGCTTTTTATCTCTCCTATTTTCAATGAGAGCCTAGCTGGATATAGTCTTCTTGGCTGCATATTTTTCTCGTTTAGTGCTCTGAAGATATCTTGCCAGTCCTTTCTGGCCTGCCAGGTCTCTGTGGATAGGTCTGTTGCCAATCTAATGTTTCTACCATTGTAGGTTACATATCTCTTCTCCCGAGCTGCTTTCAGGATTTTCTCTTTGTCTCTGAGACTCCTAAGTTTTACTATTAGATGTCGGGGTGTTGACCTATTTTTATTGATTTAGAGAGGGGTTCTCTGTGCCTCCTGGATTTTGATGCCTGTTTCCTTCCCCACATTAGGGAAGTTCTCTGTTATAATTTGCTCCAATATACCTTCTGCCCCCTCTCTCTTTCTTTTTCTTCTGTGATCCCAATTATTTTAATGTTGTTCTGTCTTATCGTATCGCTTATCTCTCGAATTCTGCCCCCGTGATCCTGTAGTGTTTCTCTCTCTTTTTCTCAGCCTCTTTATTTTCCATCATTTGGTCTTCTATATCGCTGATTCTCTCTTCTGCCTCATTTATCCTAGCAGTTAATGCCCCCATTTTTGATTGCACCTCATTAATAGCCTTTTTGATTTCGACTTGGTTAGATTTTAGTTCTTTTATTTCTCCAGAAAGGGTTTCTCTAATAACTTCCACGCTTTTTTCAAGCCCAGCTAGTATCTTTAAAGTCATGATTCTGAACTCTAGGTCCGACATCGTACTAATATCCGCATTGAGTAAGTTCCTGGCCGACGGTACTACCTCTTCTTCTTTTTGCTGAGGTGATTTTTTTCGTCTCATCATTTTGTGCAGAGGAGAATAGATGAATGAGAGAACAAAATGCTAACAGGTTAACAACGTCCCCAGCAAATATACTCTATAGAAATCAGAAAAGACCTGAAACCAGGGGAAAAGAAAGGGAAAGAAAGAAAAAAGAAAGAGGGAAAAAAAAAGAAAAAGATAAAAACAAACAAAAACAGAACAAAACAAAAAAAACAGAATATGATCAAATATGATCAGCCTAGTGCATAGATCAGTGCCACACAGTAGATTTTGGGACTATTTTGGTCTGTTAGAAGAAAGTGCCTCCTAAAATTTTAAAGGAAGAAAGACTTATATATGTATAAAATAAGGGTTGATACAATGAAGGGATGGAAGATGACTGTACAGATGAAAATTATAAAAGATTTTATGAAAGGAATTAAGATAAGAAGTTGTTTGAAAAAGGAAAGAGGATTTAAAAAAAAACGGGAGAGAATGTGATCAGGCAGGAGACTAGAACAAAGCCATACACTAGTGATTTAAGGTATATTTTGATCTGTTAGAGGAAACTGTATCTCAAAATTTTAAAGAGAGAACAACTTATGTATATATTCCAAAAATAAGGGTAACTACTATGAAGGGATAAAATATCACTCTAAAAATGAAAAATGAAAAAAATTTTTTTTAAAAAGGGATTGATAAAATGTTGTTTGGAAAAGGGAAAAAGAAAAATTCAAAAGAAAAACAGTGAAAAAAATTAACTTTGAAAAACTAATGGATCATGGTAAAAAAGCCATGAATTCTATGTGCAGTATTCCCCTAGCGCTGGAGTTCTCCTGTTCTCCTTGATCGGTAAACTTGGTCTTGGCTTGCTGGCTGTTCGTGCTGATATTCTGGGGGAGGGGCCTGTTGCTGTGGTTCCCAAATGTCTTTGCTGGAGGCGGAATTGCCCCGCCCTTGTCGGTCTGGGCTAAGCAATCTGCTCGGGTTTGCTCTCAGGAGCTTTTGTTCCCTGCAAGCTCTCAGTACAGCTGTGGAGGTCCAGAGTGAAAATGGTGGCCTCCCAATCTCCACCCGGAGGAGCTGAGAACTTGGAGCTTTGGCCCATTTTTTAATTGTGTGGTTTTGTTGTTGAGTTTTTGGAATTCTCTGTATATTCTGGATGTTAATCCTGTATCAGATACACATCTGCAGATATTTTCCCCATCCTGTGCATTGCCTTTTTACTTTATGAATAGTGTCTTTTGATGTACAAGGTTGTAAAATTTTGAAGAAGTCCAATTTGTCTATTTTTTCTTTTGTTACCTCTGCCTTTGGTTTCCTATCAAAGAAATCATTGTCAAATCCAATGTTGTGAAGCTTTTGTGCTATGTTTTCTTCTAGGAGTTTTATTGTTTTAGGTCTTACATTTAGGTCCACAATTCATTTTGTGGTAATTTTTGTATATGGTGTTAGATAAGGTCAACTTCATTCTTTTGCATGTGGATGTACAGTTTTTCTTACACCAGTTGTCAAAAACCTGCCCTTTCCCTCCTTGAATGGTGTTGGCACCCTATCAAAAATCATCTGACTGTAAATGTGAGAGTTTATTTCTGGGCTCTCTATTCTATTCCCTTAGTCTCTATGTCTGTCTTTATGCTGAAACCACACTGCTTTTATTACTGTAGCTTTGTAATAAGTTTTGAAATCAGGAAGTATGAGTGTTGTAGTTTTGTTCTTTTTCAGGATTGTTTTGGCTATTTGGGGTCCCTTGAGATTCCATTTGAATTTAAGTATGGGTTTTTCTATTTCTACAATTTCCTATATCAATAGGAAGTGCACTGAATCTATAGATTGCTTTGAATAATACTGCTATTTTAAGTATAAGAAGTCTTGAACATGGGACATGTTTCAATTTAGTTAGGTCTTTAATTTCTTTCAAAAATGTTTTGTAGTTTCTATTTAGTCTTAACAATGAAGGAAATTCTGTAATATTCTTTGACATGGGTGGACCTTGAAGACATTAGGGTAAATGAAATAAGCTGGTCACAAAAAGACAAAGAGTGTGTGATTCTACTTATATGAGGTACTCAGAGTAGTCAAAATCATAGATACAGAAAGAAGAATGGTGGGCCAGGTCCTGGAGAGGAGGAGAGATGGGGAGTTAGTTTTTAGTAGGTATAGAGTTTCAGTTTTATGAGATCAAAAGAGTTATGGGTATGAATGGTGGTGATGGCTGCTTTACACTGTGAATGTATTTAATGCCACTGAACTGTACAATTAAAAATGGTCAAGATTGGGGGCGCCTAGGTGGCTCAGTCAGTTAAGCCTCTGCCTTTGACTCAGGTCATGATCCCAGGGTCTGGGATCAAGCCCCACAGTTGGGCTCCCTGCTCAGCTGGAAGTCTGCTTCTCCCTCTCCCTCTGTGATCTCTCACTCCCACTCTCTCTCAAATAAGTAAATAAAAATTTTTAAAAAAATGGTTGAGATGGTAAATTTTATGTGTATTTTAGCACAATAAAAAAGAAAAAACCCATTATGATCCCTTTTAAATTTCTTAAAAAATACATATTCATACAAAAATGCTAAAGGTTATGTATAAACAGATTATTTCTGTGTGGTAAGGTTATTGTTGATTTTATTTTTTCTTTTGTGTCTGTTGATATTTATATATTTTTTCTACAATAATTGTGTATTGCTCTCCTAGTGGCTCTTCATAAAGAGATCTCAATTCAGGAAGCTTACTTTTTAATGTGAGAAGCCCTGGTGTAAGTTATCACTGGACCTTGGCAATGTGGGCAACTTCCCTATATCATGTTTGTAGTGATGCTGCTTGGGCTGTATGGACAGTCACAGCTAATCCTGGTCAAACCATTGTAACATATGACCCACTCTTCATTTAAAATCTGTACAAAAGAGAGTATGTTTCTGAACTGTGAATGATCATTCATATGGACCAGAATTGTGAATGTGTTAATAATTCGTGTGAACCTTAAGAAATAGTGACTACTCAGCCTAGTGTCTTGGTGTGTTTAAGAGCAAGTCGTAGGAGAAGTTCTAAGTGACCCTGTACTGGAAGGAAGTGACTAGATTCCCCGGATGGACTCTTACTCCATCTTTTATTTTTTTTAAGATTTTTTTTTTAAAGATTTTATTTATTTGACAGAGAGAGACACAGCCAGAGAGGGAACACAAGCAGGGGGAGTGTGAGAGGGAGAAGCAGGCTTCCTGTGGAGCAGGAAGCCCAATGTGGGGCTCGATCCCAGGACCCTGGGATCATGACCTGAGCCAAGGCAGATGCCTAACGACTGAGCCACGCAGGCACCCCTGTTACTCCATCTTTTGTGTGGGCTGTGGCTTGACATTCAGACAAAGGAGAGAGCTGGTGAATGAATGCTAGAGGGATAAAAGGATAACTTTAACCATAATTTATCAGTAATAGTAGAGATAAATTCCTAAAGAGGAAATAAGGTCTGAGAAGATTACAGGAAATATTAAATCTGTGGTTCTGTTTACGGTAGAAACGCCCGACCAACTAATTCCAGCTGTTTGTCTGTGTGTTCTAGAAGTGTCACAGGCCTGTTTATAGTTACTTCTTTGTAGACTTCAGCCCGCATATTGTGGAATCCTACTGGTTTGATTTGGGTTTGCTCAGATTTGTCCAAAGAGACATTATCTGTAGGCTGTCCATTTATGAAATGTAGCCCTGTACCAAATTTTTGTTTCCAGAACTTCTAGTTTGTTCCCCCTCCTTGCCAACAGTTTCCCTTTTCAATAAAGTGTAGTTTTATTTATTTAATGTAACTTATGTAGCACTGACTTGTACCATGCACTGTTATATACATCTTTACATTTAATTCCTCATGACAAGCTTACAAGCTAGAAACTACTTCTTAAGCCAACATGAAAAGCAAAAACCTTACAGGACAAGAATCATGATTTGTCTGCATTAAAATTAATAGCTTCTGTATGAAAAGGTAAATAAGATTAAAAGACGAGCTATAGTCTAGAAGAAATTTAAAATGCATAATAAATCCATTAAAAAAGAAAAATAGTCCAACTGAGAAATGTGCAAAAAATATGAAGAGGAAAGAAAAGAAAAAAACGAAACCCATGTAATAGCCTTTAAGCTTGTGAAAAGATGTTTAATTTCTTCAGTTGTGAGAAATGCAACTTAATTTAAAGTAACCATGAGATACCATTTTACCTCTACACGACCGACAAAACTTTAGTCTGACAGTAACAAAAGTTGACGAGAATATGGAGCACAGAAGAAGCAAAAATCGACACTAAGCTCTTTGGAAAACAGTCTGGCAAAATCTAATACAGCTGATGATGTGTCTACTTTATGACTCAGCAATTCTGCTTCTCCATATATACCTTAGGGAATCAATCCTATTCGAATAGACAGAGAAATGTATAAGGTTCCATTGAAGTGTTGTGGGTATCAGAGACTGGAAACAATGATGGACCATAAGTAGGAGAAAAGATAAACTGTGGAATATTCACACAGGAATGCACCCAGTGGATAAAACACTTGAGCCAAATCCTTATGTATGTGTACAGATAGATCTTAAAATTAAAATGTTCAATAAGAAAGCAAGTTCTGGTGTAAAGTTTAAAAACCCACATGATACCTTATATTGCTCATGGATTAATCCAAACAGATACATACACATATATAATAGGATGGTGTTTGTTCTGAAGAGAATAAAAAGGACAGTAAGGTAAAGGAGAGGTACAAAAGGGGCTTCACCTGTGTTAGTAATATTTTGTTCCTTAAAGATGTGAAGCAAATATGCTAAAATGTTAAGATTCTAATGATGAGGGTGGTTGAGGGGACATAGGTATTTGTATTATTTTCTTTTCTTTAGTTTTCTCTTTCATAGTTTTCTTTTTTTTATTATGTTATGTTAATCACCATACATTCCATCATTAGTTTTTGATGTAGTGTTCCATGATTCATCGTTTGTGCATAACACCCAGTGCTCCATGCAGTACCTGCCCTCTTTAATACCCATCACCAGGCTAACCCTTCCCCCCAACCCCCTCCCCTCTAGAACCCTCAGTTTGTTTTTCAGAGTCCATCATCTCTCATGGTTCGTCTCCCCCTCCAATTTCCTCCCCTTCATTTTTCCCTTCCTGCTATCTTCTTCTTCTTTTTTTTAACAATATAATGTATTATTTGTTTCAGAGGTACAGGTCTGTGATTCAACAGTCTTACACAACTCACAGCACTCACCATAGCACATAACCTTCTCAATGTCTTATCACCCAGCCACCCCATCCCTCCCACCCCCCACCACTCCAGCAACCCTCAGTTTGTTTCTTTCATAGTTTTCATGGACTTTTTCGCATGTTTGAAATATTTTACAAGAATAAAATAAAAACAAACTTAATAATTTAAGAACTAACTCTAGTGGATAATATTCCTGAATTTTCTTTTAAAAATGTTAGGGAAGCATTGCTATGATATTGAAGTAAACTCTTCTGAAAACTTTTATGTTATGTGGACAGCATATCTTTACAAAGTTGTATTCAGTTCTTACTGTCTTCCAGTGTAATGTATTTTGCAAATCTCCATTGTTTTTGTTAAGGCTCTGCAAGATATTTATTTAGCTTTCTGTTTTTTTGCAAAATTATTTGGAGTTTAAAGGCACAGTCTTTCATAAATCAAGAAGGTGGGATGTGAAGAGAAGTTTTTCTCCACTATTCTGGAGAGCCACTCTTAGGGGAAATCCACAAATGTATTTATATTTACTAATATAAGGGGATGGAACTAATGTATACAAATTTTAAAAGATTATGGGTTCTGGGTATATAAATTTTGAAACATATTTTCAGAAAACCATGGTTGGCAAATCTACAATGCTACCATAGAAACAGTATAGCAACGAGACCAGGTATACTTTTCTACTTATGCAAAAATATGAATTTTTTTTGCAAATTGATTCATATTTCCAATTATATGAATAAATCATTGTGTGCGTTGAAGATTGCTTTTACAACATAAAGTTGTATTCCAATGTTAGTTCAGTTACATTTGGATTTTCATATAAAACCTCTCTGAAAATACAACTAACTAGAACCCCAAAATAACTTACATTTTTGAGTCCTGAATTTTTATGTGGAAAAATGATTGAGGGGATTCAAAGATTTAAAGTCTTGTCACAGAGTCTCTGTATATAGTTTATCCTTGAAATACTTTTCTGTTCTGACCCGAAAGTGGGGAAAGATTGATGAAACGAAGAGGGATATAATTTTACTTTTGCCACAAATCTTGCCATATTCTTTGCTCAAGAAACTCTGAAGATCATGGAAGAAAGTGTCTCTGAGCATCTCACAAACTCTAGTGGGAGGTGAAGATAAAGGGCAAGGACTCCCAGTTGCCATCACTGACTTTTAAATCACCAGATTTGGGCGGGGCACCGAAGGACCTCTTAGGGAAATGAGACCTCACCTAGTTATGGACACAGCATGACTCCCAGTAGGCATTCTCTTTTATTACTGATAGGAGTTGAGACTTTGGACTTCCTCTGAACCACTAGGATGAGACAAAAGACAAGATTTAACCTCTGTGGCTTCTCTACAAGCTATATTGATGTTGGTACCTCTTTAAACTGTTTCAGCTTTCCTGGTTGCTAGCCTGGTGAAATGTGTTTGCTTTATTACTCCTTACTTAGATTGAAATCTCTGCATTGTCACTATCTACTATGGGATTTCCAGGTATAATGAAGACCAATGGAGATTCCTGATGCTGGTTTCATCACCAATCCCCTAGAGGCTTCAGTACAAACACTGGTATTTTCTAGAAAAAGCAATAACAACAAGGTAGCATGTATATACATTTTAGAAGTCTTGGACTTTGACTTTTTATCTTTAAAATTAAAAATAGTTTTTGGTAGAGATATACAGATGACCATTGAACAACATGGAGGTCAGGGTTGCCAGACCCCCACACAGTTGAAATCTGTGTATAACTTTTAACTACCCCCAAATTTAACTAGTAATAACCTGCTGTTGACTAGAAGCCTTACTGATAATGTAAACAATTGATTAACTCAATTTTGCATGTTATATGTATTATATACTGTATTCTTACAATAAAATAAGCTAGAGAAAAGAAAATGTTTTAAGAAAAATCATAAGGAAGAGAAAATCATTGACAGTATTGTATCTATCGAAAAAAATATCTGTGTATAAGTGGACCCACATTGTTCAAGCCAATGTTGTTTAAGGGTCAACCGTAATTGATGTGTAACATTATTTTGGTTTAGGTGCACAACATAATGATTTGACATATGTATACTTATACTTTTATAACCATAGAATATCTTGAGAGATGATCAACAGTAATTAGGATCTGCTATAAAAATATTTCAATTCCTTGGATTTGCAATTTTAGACATTTTATTATTGTTACTTATTTTTAGTGTAAGTGACATTACTACTAACTGAAATAGCAGTTATTAGATACTATATGCTGGGTGCTGTGTTAAGGAATCTACAAGTATAATTTTCTTATAGTGGATGAGAAAATTGGAGCTCAGAGAACTTAAACAACTTACCCACCATCACAAAGCTAGGTAAGGTTAGGAAATACATTTCATCTATTGATTTGTTTATTATCTTTCATAAATGGCAGGAGTGCATAGTGAGATGAGCTCTGAGTCTGGAATACAAAGACTGGATGGAGCATGAGTCTCAATTATGCTTTAATTTTTTCATCTTCAAAATAAGGATAACTTGTCCTTTCTCATAAGATAATTGAAAAGATCAGATTGGAATATGGTGGTCAATATTATGAGACATTATGGGACCATAGATTTGATCAATGGTCACTGGGAAAGAAATTGGGAATATTGGAGCCTAGGTGACTTACCCAGTACAGGGTTAACTTTCCTCTGTCCCCCAACTCTGATTTGCCGTGACCTAAGGATGGCACTGTGTGTTGGACTTGATTGGGTTGATGCTGACTTCTAGCCGGTCTACCCTACTGAACGAGCATAAAGACCAGTTCAAGATCCCACCAGCTGATAGATTTGAGCTGATAGATTTCTCTTACATATACCTCCCTACTTGATTTTTCTATACCTTAATTTCTTTAGTCATCAGAATCATAAAACTCATCTCACAGGATTGTGATGACTTGAAATAATATATGCAAAATATTTCCTATGGTGTTTGGTACATAAAAGATTCTCAGTTAATAGTAACGTCAAGATGCTAGGCTTCAACTACTCCTTTTTAAGCCCTCTGTGGGTCTGGTCTTTGGAAGCCCATGACTCACAGAGCTTTGTCTGGTCTGCTGTTCTGGACTTTGCTACCTAGAGTCAAGCAGTAGAAAGTAATTAAACACGTGGGCTTGGAGCCCAAAATAGACTTCCGGCTTGACTACTTAATGTTGATATGACTTAAAAAGGTTACTTAAACTCTCTAAACCTTGGTTTGCTCATGTTTCAAAAGAGCATAATGCTGATACCTATCTCACAGGATTGTTGTGAGAGTTAAGATTTGAGTTGAAAAATTGTGGATGTTATTAACGGACAATTTTATTAAGGTCATATAGGTGGGAGGTGCTGGGGCTGTGACTCAAACCCAGATCTATCCACATCTCCTGCCTTTTCTATTGTAGCACACTTCCTGTGTTTGGATACTTTTAGTAATTGGGCTGCTGGTGTGCTCCTTATTACTAGAAATACTTTCAGTGCACACAATAGGATGGTTTTGTAGGACACAGTAAACAATAGATAATATTTTTAAAGATTTATTTATTGATTTGAGGGAGAGAGAGTGTGTGTGCATGAGGGAGGCAAGGGACAGAGGGAGCGAGTATCCAAGCAGACTCCCACTGAGCATGGGAACCGATGCTAGGCTCGATCTCATGAGCCATGTGATCAGGACCTGAGCTGAAACCAAGAGTTGGATGCATAATTGACTGAGCCACCCAGATGCCCCAAATAATAGATAATTTTTAAGGTCTTTAGAATTCCTAAGATCTTATGATTTTTCTGGATGACATAGTCCCTAAATCGAAATATTATGTTTGTAAGTTAGTTGTTGGGAAATTGAAATTTATTTTCCATAAGACATATTCCTATGAAGAATTTAGAGACCAGTGTGGAATAAGAAAGAAAAGAGGAGATACTGTGATATTACATTTAAACCAAAGACCTTCAAATTGTCTTTCTTCTCCCAACCACAATGTCTAAATAAACCTAGTCTCAGCAAGATTTTGGGAGAAAGTAATCCACCCCACTTATTCAAGCTAATGTGACTGAGACTCTCTTATTCTGACGAATTAGTTGCCTATTCATTCAGCAAATATTGAGTGCCAACTGTGTTCTAAATTAGCAGTGAAGAAACAGTCTGTTTCTCTAGTGTGAGAGAAGATAGTAATCCTTGGGAAAGAGACAATTGGACAAATTTGAGACATAACTAAAATTCATTTTAATGAAAGGAGGAAAATTGAAGGTAGTAAATTTTATTTTTTAAATCAAATTTTATTTTCTTTACATTCAATTAATTAACATATAGTGTATTATTAGTTTCAGAGGTAGAGTTCAGTAATTCATCTGCTATATATAACACCCATTGCTTATTACATCTCGTACCCTCCTTAATGCCCATCACCCAGTTACCCTATCCCCCTACCCCACTCCCCTCCAGCAACCCCCAGTTTGTTTCCTATGGTTAAGAGTCTCTTTTGGTTTGTCTCCCTCTCTGATTTTGTCTTATTTTATTTTTCCCTTCCTTTCTCTATGCTCCTCTGGTTTGTTTCTTAAATTCCACATATGAGTGAGATCATATGATAATTGTCTTTCTCTGACTGACTTATTTTGCTTAGCATAAAACCCTTTAGTTCCATCCTGGTCATTGCAAATGGCAAGATTTCATTTTTTGATGGCTGAGTAATATTCTATTGTATGTCTATATACCACATCTTCTTTATCCATTCATCTGTCGATAGACATCTGGGCTCTTTCCATAGTTTGGCTATTGTGGACATTGCTGCTATAAACATTGGGGTGAAGATGTCCCTTCAAATCACTACATTTGTATCTTTGGGGTAAATACCAAGCAGTGCAATTGCTATGTCATAAGGTAGCTCTATTTTTAACTTTTTGAGGAACCTCCATACTGTTTTCCAGAGTGGCTGTACCAGCTTGCCTTCCCACCAATAGTGTAGAGGGTTCCCCTTTCTCTGCATCCTCGCCAACATTTGTCATTTCCTTGCTTGTTAATTTTAGCCATTCTGACAGGTGTGAGGTGATATCTCATTGTGGTTTTGATTTATATTTCCCTGATGCTGAGTGATGCTGAGCATCTTTTCATGTGTCTGTTAGCCGTCTGGATGTCTTCTTTGGAAAAATGTTTATTCATGTCTTCTGCTCATTTCTTGACTAGATTATTTGTTCTTTGGGTGTTGAGTTTGGTAAGTTCTTTATAGATTTTGGATACTACCTCTTTATCTGATAAAACATTTGCAAATATCGTTTCCCATTCTGTAGGTTGTCTTTTGGTTTTGTTGACGGTTTCCTTTGCTGTGCAAAAGCTTTTTATTTTGATGAAGTCCCAATAGCTCATTTTTGCCTCTGTTTACCTTGGGAGGCAGTGAGTTTTTAATCAACTATTGCCATAGTCCTAGTGTGAAGAGTCAAGGGCCTGAACGGTGGTAGCAACAGTGGGACTAGATAAATAGTTCCTAACTGTTGAAAACTTGATTCTATAGGCCAATTATGTATAAATTATAAGAGATGATGAAAAAAAAAGAGTTCCCAATTTAGCCAAGAGTGTGAATTCAGGCAAGGGGAAAGGGAAGTCTTAATCATCCATGGGCATGTTGTGTTTATGGGGATGATAGTGTATCTGAGTAGAAATATCCCTTGGTAACTAGGAAGAGGGGCTTGGGGAAAGGTTAGGGCTGGAAATAAAGATTTGGGTATCATCTGTATGGAGATGACAGGATTACTTAGATGAGTGAAAGAGAACAAAGAAAATTTGGACTGGAAGGAAAAGGTAAAAGAATTAATAAAAGAAACAGAAAGGGCCAAAGAGGTATTAAAAATCCAATAAGTACAATAGCATAGGATATAAAGATAGGATTGGGTGGCTCAGTCAGTTAAGCGGCTGCCTTCAGCTCAGGTCATGATGCCAGGGTCCTGGGATCGAGCCCCACATCAGGCTCCTTGCTCAGCGGGGAACCTGCTTCTCCCTTTGCCTGCCACTCCCCCTGCTTGTGCGCTCTCTCACTATCTCTCTCTCTGTGTCAAATAAATAAATGAAATCTTAAAAAAAAAAAGATAGGCAACGGCATCAAATGCACAGAGAGCAGATAGGATGAGGACTATGAAAAGAATATTGGGTAGTGGTCCCTGAAGACTCCTGGTGATCGGGCAAGAAAAGGTGTTGGTGAACAAGTCAAATTTCAGAGGCTCAGGCAGTCGTGGCAGATTGGAAATGGCTAAATAGGATAGGAACAAAAGGGTAAGAATATCAAGAAAACTTTTTCTTTGAATGAAAACTTTATTATTATTATTATTATTATTATTAATTTCGATGTGGAGCTCAATCCCAGGATTCCGGGATCGTGACCTGAGCTGAAGGCAGATGCTTAACTGACTGAGGCACCCCCCCAAATTTTTTTATTATTGACAATAACACAGAAGATATTGATAGAGGGGGAGATTTAAGATGCATCAGAGGGAGAGAGTCTGTTGCCTCCTGTCAAGTTTCTTTGCCTCTGGTCTCATTTGTATCCTTCCATTCCCTGTACCGATCCTGATTATGTCAGCCCCCCACTGAAAGACTTCTCTGGGTGCCTCATGGCCAGTGGAAATCCAGTATCCTTAGCATAGCAGACAACATGCCTTGCACTCTGGTTCTAACCTTCTTTTCCCATTTTGTCCTTTGCCATTCAGGGCACAGGAGATTTTAGATTCTTTCCAGGTTGGGTCTTTGTATACATTGCTCTCTCTGGAAGACCCTTCTTTCCACCTTCCACATGGAAAATGCTAACTCATCTTTCAGCAGCTGGCTCAAATGTCACCTGGCTTTTGAATTCTTTCCTGACTCCCCAGGCCCAGTTCAGGTCTCCTTCTTTGGTACTTCAGCTGTAGACTGTACACTCATTTTTGTCTTGGTATCTTGCATTGCAAATCATCAATTTCCTTAGCTGTGTTCTCCATTAGATTGTATGATCTTTGAAAACAGGGATTTTTTTACTGTTGTAATCCCCATGACTGGGACAAAACAAACTCTTGCTAAAAGCATCAGGAATGAATGAGTGGGTATTAATGTAAGGAGATGTATCTTGAGGTATAGAGGATGGAAGTGAAGAAGCATCTTAGTGCTAAGTGAAATAAGCCAGACACAGAAATACAAATACTGCATTGATCTCACTCATGTGTGGAATCTAAAAAGTCAAACTCACAGAACCAGAATGTTGAATGGTGGTTGCCCAGGACTAGGGTATGGGGGAAATGGGGAGAAACTGGTTAAAGGGTACAAGCTTTCACTTATAAGATGAAAAAGTTCTGAGAATCGAATGTATAGTATGGTCATTGAAGGTAATGCCATATTTTATACTTAAATGTTCTTAAGTAGATCTTAAATGTTCTCACCACACACACACACACACACACACACACACACGGTAACCATGAGGTGAAGGATGTGTAAATTAATTTGATTGTGGTAATCATTTCATGATGTATATGTATATTAAATCACTGCATTGCACCACACTCTAAAAAAGCATGTTATACAAAATAAATATATATAATTTTTATTGGTCAGTCATACCTCAAAAAAGTTTGGAGGGAAAAAGCTTTATGAACTTGAGCAAGTTAATTTCTCCAAACCTGGGTTTCCTGTTGGTCATATGAGAATAATACTTCTCTTACAGTGTGCTTTTGGGGAGAAAGCTATAAAATATACTAACCATCATTTAGTAATCATTAATATTAGAATTATTTCCAACTCCATCTTCATGGCCTGTATATCTTGGTTTCTCTCTTGTCTTGGATTTGGCTGCAACTTTAATCCATTCTCTAAAGAGAAATGTTTTGTTTGTTCTTTAAGTAAAATTTTGATGCTAAGAAATTTAAACGTACCAATGTTTCATCTACCTAAATGATTCAATCTACAGCAAGCAAATTCAGCAAAAATCTAAAATTTAATATATGGGTTGATTTGGCAAGTTCACAATGAAATCTGACTTGTCTTAGGAGTTTCCAAGTAACTTCCCAGAGGAGGCTGAAGCTTTGAGGCTCCCTACACCGCATCGAAGGACACCCTTCCTGTCTTATCTTCAGTACTGTTTTGCCCTAAGTGATTTAGAACAGCTATTTCCATTTTTTTTTAGCAGCATTTTTGTGGTTAATAAAAACATGTGCTTACAGTTTTTTTTTGCATAGATAAAGGAAAGGATTCCACATCAGATTTAGATCAAGAGATAGATTTTCAGAAGAAAATGAGGGATGTGTCCTCCGGGAGCAGCAGAATGCCGTGATGTTCTGTCTCTGGCTGCTTGAGTTGAAGGCATTTATGAACACTTCCACGCCCACGCCCACACACGTCCACAAACAGTGGTCACCACTGCAGCTCCAGACACTGTCTTGCTCCCCAGTCTCCTTTCCAAAGTGCATCCGTTGTTTTCCATGACATGAAATAAATCCCTCTCTTTTGCCCAGTGGTGAAAAGCTTATATAAATACTAAAACTTCAACTATTCCCCTGAGTTTTCTGTTGGTAAGCCTGCAGCAGTGGGTTTGTTTGGATCTTGACGTGCCTTTTCTGTTCACCTCTTTGAGGCCACTTGGGTGAGTCTGGTGGTGATAAATTCACATGTCTTGAAAATTTATCAGGTTAACCACGATAACGCTCTGCTTATGGAAATTTAAATGATTGACACCCGGATTGAAAAGGCTCCAGGTTCAAAGTATCTCTTTTATTCTTTCAGCATATATCATTCTGGTGATATATATGTCTTAGGAAGTCTTGGCCAGGAGATGATTTGAATAGTCATTGAAAAGAAAATAAGGTGTGAAGAATCGATTACTGTAAGACATTTCATCTTGCATGGTTGTGTTCCCATGAAAGAATGCTTTTCAGTATGTAGAAGTGAAGTATTTGATTGTGTACTAAGTAGGGATAGTTAACATTACTGGCTATAATTAAAAATGGACAATGAAAAATCTTCATTCATCAAAATGATGAGATTAGGAAAGTTCCCTCAAAGTATTGATATTGTTTTTACCCTTGTTTTAAACAGTGGAAGAAGTAGTGCATTCTGAAATATAATTTCCTATGGAATCTGCAGACCTAAGATTAATTCTAGCTATATCTAAGATTGCTGAGTAAAAGTCCATGATCACTATTTCTACTGTATTTCCACTTGCCCTCCCATAGTAGTGAAGCCTTCTGCTTGTTGTCAATAATCTATTTTACCTAATGCTTTATTTATTTATTTATTTATATTTATATTTTATTTTTAATTTTTAATTGTTATGTTAATCACCATACATTACATCATTAGTTCTTCGTGTAGTGTTCCATGATTCATTCTTTGTGCATAACACCCAGTGCTCCACGCAGAATGTGCCCTCTTTAATACCCATCACCAGGCTAACCCATCCCCCCACCCCCTCCCCTCTAGAACCCTCAGTTTGTTTTTCAGAGTCCATCGTCTCTCATGGTTCGTCTTCCCCTCCAACTTACTCCCCTTCATTCTTCCCCTCCTGCTATCTTCTTTTTCTTTTTTTTTTAACATATGTTGCGTTATTTGTTTCAGAGGTACAGATCTGTGATTCAACAGTCTTGCACAATTCACAGCGCTCACCATAGCACATACCCTCCCCAATGTCTATCACCCAGCCACCCCATCCCTCCCACCCCCCATCACTCCAGCAACATTCAGTTTGTTTCCTGAGATTAAGAATTCCTCATACCTAATGCTTTTTTTAAAAAAAATCTCTTTTCACCTAGATTATTACTTAGCTAGAAATAGCTTGCTATTTTAACAATTAGTAATTCTAAATTCTTCATATATTACAAATTATGACTGTTGAGTTGTCTTTGAGGATCCAAGATTTTATTTCTGTTTCACTGTCTTAACAAGAAGAAATATAAAATGGTGAAGAAGAAATATAAAATGGTGAATCTCGGGGTGCCTGGGTGGCTCAGTCATTGGGTGTCTGCCTTCGGCTCAGGTCATGATCCCAGTGTCCTGGGATTGAGCCCCACATCAGGTTGCCTGCTCTGTGGGAAGCCTGCTTCTCCCTCTCCCACTCCCCCTGCTTGTATTCCCTCTGTCAAATAAATAAATAAACTCTTAAAAAAACAAACAAACGGTGAATCTCATTAATGAATTAGGTCCCCTTTCCTTGAGACATAATAGAGAAAATAAAGGCAATCAAATAAGCTTTTATGTCTGTGAAGTCTAATTATAAATTATAGAAAAAACAAAACAGAGGTAAAGGACTTGGCTGGATTTGAGTGTTGCTGGCTAAACTGATATATCAGTCTTCAGATGCCTAGATTTGTTCTGATTAGTAAGTCATAGTGCAAATAAGTAGCTAAAGTTGTGTTTAGGCCAATGGTTGTGGTTGTTAATTGTGGTGTACTTTAAATATAATGGAGGTAGAAGATATAGCTTTCTTTTTTTTAAATTAAAGATTTTTATCTGTTTGAGAGAAGAAGATCACAGAGGGAGAATGAGAAGGAGAAGCAGACTCCTTCCTGAGCAGAGAGCCCAATGCGGGGCTCGATCCCAGGATCCTGAGATCATGACCTGAGCCAAAATCAAGAGTAGGCCGCTTAACCAACTGAGCCACCCATGCACTCCAAACATATAGCTTTCTTTTAAAACAACTACATTTGTTTATTTTTTGTTTGGAGGAATAATTTAGTGTATCAATCTACCTTAAACTGATGTACTATGCCCAAGACCTAAAAAATACTTTGCACAATGACATTATGCTCAAAATTGCAATTATATTGTTATATTTATAAGGTGCTCAATACAACAACAATTGAAGCTCAGCTAAAACCACTTCCCACACAATCTGTCTTCTCCACGAGACTCCCTGTCAAAAAGCACACAGACACAGAAATAGGAGGGATTGTATGTCTAATGGTGGACCTTCAAACAATGGGAGCTGGGTGGCTATTCTTACCACTCCTGGACAAGTCAAGTTGTTTGAGTTAGGCAACATTCTTAAAACTAGGAGCAAAGAAAGCCTAAGAAACATATTTTTGTCATTATTGGTTGCTTCAAAAGAGGGCCATATGAGAAAAAACTGTTGTGTAAAAATGCATCTTTTTTGGGTCTGTTCCTAGGTTTGAAAAAGAAATGACCAGCACGTGGTTATACCTCTTTGAAGGCAGCGGGGTTGCGTATGGCCCAATCAACGACATGAAGAACGTATTTGCAGAACCCCAGGTTTGGTTTTTGAAGTTTTTAGTACATGGCAGTTAAAAATCGCAAGAAATTGCCTCTCTTTATCCAGATTGATTCACGTAAATACATGCGAGCCATTGGTCTTGAGCTTAAGTCACGTAACGTGATTTTTGACGGTTGAGTTAGACTGTGGGTCTGAAGTAAAAAGAATCAATTTAGAACTGGCTGTCTACAATCATACTTTTACGTCCATCAGATCTAACATATTTCTGCAGCAGTCTCTACATAAAGTTTGCAAGGTCAGGACATTTGTTTCTCCTGAAAAATGGGAAATGTAGATAATTGAGAGGTTAGGCTCAGGCCCTCAGAGATCATTCTCTGTAGAAGGAAGTATGACAACTTTTATAGTTGCAGCCCACATCTCACCAGACAGCTATCTTAAAGTGTACAAAGCAAGTCATGGTTAATTTTGCAAATGAGAGGCTTTTATATGTTTTGATTAGTAAAGTGCATTATTTGTGAAGAATCAATTGTACTTGAATAGAGGTTTGTACTGAAAAATTCTTATAAGCTTCATTTTGGGCCCCAGGAATCAGGATCACCTGAAAAAATGAGTTTTTTTCTATAACGTTGTTCGAATTATTATTTTTAAAGGCTATCAAAATAATTTTTGATTTATTACTTTAATCAGTATCACTGCAAGCAATTTACTGCTTCTCAGATTCGCATATTAATCCCAAAGGTAGAGGAACGCCATTTTTCTATGAAACTTTCACTATGATTATTCACATATCTTATCAGCTTCCAACACTTCAAAATTATAGGTCTAAAAATATTCTTTATATTATAACTGGTTTTTCTTTGAAATGAATTATTGAAACTGAAATATGATTTTCTAGGGGAGGAGAACTTTGTTGAAAACTGACCTAACTCTAACTTTGGTACCTATCTTTTACATGAGTATCTGCTTCAAGGAGAATTGACATGTATTTAATTCAGTGTTCATGATATTTACTGGAGAAAAAAAGTGAGTGGATTCAGGAATTCTGCTGTGTGTTATCTTCCTGCCAACATCGTGAATATGCCAAGGCTTTGCCCATAATAAAACAATGGCCGATAAGTATTTGAGATTAAGGGCCCCGCTGGATATGTACTGGGTTTATATGACAGGGTCCTCGCTGCATCAGTGGTTTAATGTCTGGTGATTAATAGCTCCATACCATGAGGCAGCAGTGAGCACACTCTGAAATGTACTAGACTCGGAGGACCAGTGTTCTCACTCATAACTTTGAATGAATGAGAATGGGTGAGTTTTACTCACCATTCCCCAGAGAATGGGGAATGGGTGGGTTTTACTATCATTTTCCTTCTTAAAAATGGTACCAAGCTGTGTAGGACTTGGCATTTAACTCGATTTGAGGGCACGTTTCTCTAGAGATCATTTCTAAGAGTTTTATCATCAACATTTCTGTTGCTTCACCTGTGTATTTTCAGGCACAAAGAATGTTATTTTAAAAATCACTGGGTATCTTCTTCCTTTTTTTTTTATTATGTTATGTTAAACACCATACATTACATCATTAGTTTTTTTAATATAAATGGCTTACATTTACTTTATTTTTTTAAAAGATTTTTTATTTATTTATTTGAGAGAGAGAATGAGATAGAGAGAGAGCATGAGAGGGGAGAGGGTCAGAGGGAGAAGCAGACTCCCCGCTGAGCAGGGAGCCCGATGCGGGACTCGATCCCGGGACTCCAGGATCATGACCTGAGCCGAAAGCAGTTGCTTAACCAGCTGAGCCACCCAGGTGCCCACATCATTAGTTTTTGATGTAGTGTTCCATGATTCATTGTTTGTGCATAATACCCAGTGCTCCACGCAGAACGTGCCCTCTTTAATACCCATCACCAGGCTAACCCGAGACGAATCACTGGGTATCTTCTAACATTACCTGTTTTCTAGGTTTTGATGAACAAGGAACCAAGGTTCCACCCTTCAAATTGTTCAGCTTATGGGCTGCTTCAGATTGAAAGTAGGATAGTTAGGTTTTTCATTCCCAGTTTTCCCTTGTAGTTCGGTTTAATTACTTTAATTGTTCTATCTCAACTCTTTTGGACCCACATGAAGTTTCTAATATTGGTCTACGGCATATTTTTAGCTTTTGCTACTACCCCAGGAGTCTCTGAAAATTGCCTTCTTATCCCCAAAAAGTAGCTCCTGTTACTATTCTAACATCAAAAAATCTTAATCATCCAGTGATAATTACTGACAATTTTACCCTAGTTGCAAGAGTGGAGTTGGTCTTTTTTATATATAATTTTGTTCTTTACAGTTTAAAGGCCAAATGTGCACATAAAATTTATCTGGAGTTTTAGAAAGACTAAGAGAGCAATGCAATACTGTTACATTTTAAAAATTAGCACGGACGACTCTGGCCATTGTATGTAGGACTGTTTGGCCCGAGAGGTAAGGACACTTGGCTCTTTTAAAAAGAATTCCATTATCATTTTGAATTTTGGAAGGAATGTAAAATGTGAAAAAATCAGGGAGTTATGTCTTAGGACTACTTTCAAAAGTTCATTTGACAAACCTTTATTGTACTATGTACCAACTGCTAGGGATTTAGCATGAATTTAGTAATTCTCTTCCTTTCTGAAAAAATAAATCTAAAATGGGTAGCAGATACACAGTAAATGTTGTTGTATGAATCCGTGAATGAATGAGTTGGTTAAACTCTGGCAAGTATAGGTTTTCCAAATGATCAAGGGGCTATTGTGCATCCCCTGGATGGGGCTGACAGCCTCTATCTGTAGCCTTTCTTTGGAAAGCACTGCCTAATGGTTAAGACCACGGAGTCAAAATTGTTGGGCAGTTTTATAAACTTACTGGGCTTCAGTTTTCTCAACTGTAAAGGGGTGTAATAGGATCTTTTCTCTATATTGTCGTGTTACATGAGATAATGTTTATCAAGGGCAGTAGGGATTGCCAGAGGTAAAGGCTCAAGACACAGGAGTGACTCTGGTTACAGTGGTACTCTTTAAGGTAATATTTTTGTTAAAAAACACCTTCGGTGGAGACCTTTGCTCAAGGTTATATTTGTTTGGTGGATGCAAAGACCTTTGTTTGGTGGATACAAACAAAATCAGTGTGGCTGTGGGGTTGGGGATCCCTAGCTTAAAAATCGAGCTGTAATATTCTTTTTAAGAAAAGGCATCCGCGAACTCTGTGCCAAGAACTTCTCAACCCTTCATCATTTCTGATGGCTGAAACTCCTCTTATTTTTTATTTTCTGTAAAAGTATCATTTCCGTTTAAGGTGTCCTCCCTTGTTTTTCCCCCGATGAGCTGTAGAGTTTCTTGGCCCAGGGGTGCATGGAACTGGCCACGTGTGCTCAGATGTGGGACCCGCCACTGGCGCCCGTGGCTGGCTCTCGTGCTCACTGTGCCAGCACAGCTGCTACTCCACGGAAAATTGATTTGGGTGAAGTACAAGGCCTGGAACATGGCGCCGGAAGTGAGGCTTTGATGAAGTGAAGAGGGGTGTGTCTAACCAAAAAGAAAAAAAGGAAAGTCAGAAGCATCAAAGTGCAGGAGAGGATTTTCTGGGGGCCCGCTTATCAAGTGGACCAGTCACCGTTCATCTATGGTTTGAGCTCGGTAGATGACAAAAATGTACTTGATGGTAGAAACTATTTCGAACCTAAATAATTTCATCATGGCCTCATGTTCTGAGGAAACCTGATTTTTTTTTTTTTTTGACTCAGCTGAAAGAGCAGATGATTTTTTGTTTCTTGGATAGATGCAACGTTGTCTACCTTTTATTTTAGCCTCTGATTATCTGCTGCAGACTCTGAAAGGTTGAAAGGGTCCTCCAAGCATCCACTGTTAAAGTCAGTCAAGAATACTGTGGGGGTTTTGGTCTGTATTTACTGATAGCTTAGAGGAATTTTGATCCAAAAACCTTTTAGTGGTAGTTTTATTGTTTTTTTTTCCTTCGGTGATAAATTATCTGTGGAGAACTCTGTGTATTCTATAGAAATGCAATATGGATTATCTGCATATCGATTTTAAGAGTCATTTTTTAAGTGCTTTCTTAAAATATCTTTTTTTAATCAGGCCAAGATTGTGTAGTACATTAAAGGAATTCTTAAAAAGCTTAAAAAACTTGCTAGATGACCTCAGTATGGTCCTATTTAACATACCCTGGGGAACATGTGCATGAAATACATTATGGTTTGAGGTTTTCCAACCCAAACAAACTTAAAAGAAAATGCAGCTTTTAATAAAAACTATTCAGATTCCTGCAAAAATAGGTATGGATCCCACCACCGAGAGCATTTAACAGCATCATTATCTACCATGAGAATCAAAAGAGACTGTGTTACCCTGATTTTTGCATTTTGCTTAAGACCGTGTATTTGGCGATTCTAAGTGTATTCTTCAACTGAACTGCGCAATTAAAGAATATATTGATATGAATGACGAATCTCTGATTAATGTTTTTTTTTTTTTCCTCTCCTTGATGCCATGACCCATGGGTGGGGAAGAGAGGGCAAAAGGGTGTCGCCAAACGTGTTATTTAACAGAGTCTTCACATTTCTACCACACAAGTTGAATCCATCAGGTGTAAGACATCACCCTGAAGCATCACTTCTGAGAACTATTGGGAGGGAAGTATCAGAACTGAAATATCACAGCTGGCCCTGATTTTAGCTGGTGCCAAACACCTGCAGCCTCTAAAAGGATACCAAAACAAAACCCCACCCCATGGCAGCAAGCCATCCCTTAACAACCCTTCCTTAACTTTGTATCACCATCAAAATTAATTTAACATTTTCTACAGAAACCTTCTTCTTCCTGTCCCAGAAGGCCATTACAACTCCTTTAGCAAATCTTTCGTATGGGATAAATATGTCATAGAAGCAAACAGAGTGAAGTATTGAAATATTTGATAGCTTAAAATTATCTGTTGTTTTCATATCATTATTTGTGGAAGCCTGTGAAGTTGGAGGTTTTATTAATCTCTAGGCTAGCTCATATTCTCCAAGCGATTTGGTTTTTTAGCACATTCTGGCAAACTATCTGAGCATCTGGGAAAAAAAGCTTTCAGTATTCATATAGTAAGTGTCAGAAGCACCCCAAAATACAAAGCTGTTTTTCAAGCCCTTTCTACACTCATGCATGCACGCGCTCCTGCACGCGCGTGCACATTCACAGACATACCCGCGTTTTTGATGCATTTTAAAGATTGCCTTCTCCGTAACGTTAGCTAATATTTGTTGAAATGCGGTTGTATAGTCCTGGTGGGCTTACACACCTCAAGCACAATTCTATCCTTGTCTCTAACACTGCTGGGAAACACACACATACAGGGCTCCCTGCAACTGGAAAACAGTTGATGAAAATCTAGATAAAACAATATGTCTGGAAATAATTCCTGGTAGACAAAGGAGATAAAAAAATAAATTTTGCGTGTATTTCTGAACATACATGACACACTTTAGGTGGTGAACAAATTCAGATATATTATGTGTGTGTTTGTCTTATGATACCTGGGAATATACTTTAAATTTTTGAAGAAATAGTGTGCTTTAGGCTTAAGTGATTAAATGAAATAAAAATGGAGAGTTAAAGCCTTCAACTTTATATTAAAATATAAAGTATTAGGCAGTAATGTCTAATTTTATTTTGTTGAGAAGAATCCTAATGCAAGAAACCTCATCTCTTATTATGTAAGAGGAAACCCACTGAAATGTCAAATAAAAATTAAGGACATAGTATAACATTACTGGCATTTTATGTTCATTTTTTAAATATAGCTAAGAAATTTGGAGGCACCAATTTCTTTGAATTATAACACAAATATACTTAGATATCCAACTGGAATGCCTTGGACATTACTTGATTGATGTTGATGGAAATAAGATTGTAGAATTTATGTTAAAGAAAAAAAGCCTTCCTTTGATCTTTTTATGAAAATGTGAGAGGCATGGTTCAGGGCAAAGGGAAATGTAATCCGCTTACTCACTCAGACATTCATTCATTCATTTAGCAAATAGTAACTGATGGCTGTCGCGTGCTTGCCCTCTCTTTCTCCCTCCTTCTCTCTCTCTCTCTCTCTCTCCATACACACACACACACACACACACACACACACACACACACATATAATGTATGTACTATACAAGACTATATTATGTATGCTATATTATACATAGAGTCATGTATTAGGTATTTGGCAAGGGGAGGGTATGATGGAAAGCAGTGAATCAACAAAGATAAAGCTATTAAACATTCAAGGAGGTCCCACAGTCCAGTTTAAGGTAAAGTGTGTCCAGTGTCACAGAAGAGTTACACATAAATGTTCTGGGCATTTTAGCAGTGAGAAGTAATAGGCATAAAGAATCCTATTTAATGAATTAACAAAAGTTTAAAATCTGACAAGGAGTTGCAAAATGTCTTAATCACTTAAGCACTATTGTAATACCACTGACTATATTCCCTATGTTGCACCTTTTATTCCCATGACTTATTCATTCCATAACTGGAAGCCTGTATCTCCCAACTTACCAAAGAACTCTTCATCCTTTTAAATACCTTTTGCAATCAGTTTGTCATATTACTAATAAATTCCTTTTCAATGATTAAGAGGAATTTAATGGAGGGTTTCCACTTTTACTGTTCAGTGATTCTGAAATTATTTGTGACCTGAGAATATCTGAAAGTTTCCTTTTTTTTTTGTAAAGCTATTCTCTCCATATGTGTTTCTGTCTCTCTTACAGCCAGTATTAAAGGTTATGATTTCACAGATTTATTCAAATGAAAACATTTTTCATTATCATTTTATTGTAGTTATTATATTAAAAAGCATTTTAGTTTTATTATTGGTGGTACTGAACATGAGCAACGATTGACAGGAACTGAGAACCATTGATATTTGAAGAACTTATCTAACATGATTGATTAATGATGAAAGAGGAAGAGATACAAAATGGTGTATTCAAAACTTACAGGACCTTGAAATGGAGTTCTACATTCTGTAAGAACTCAGCAGTTAAGATGGAGCCTGAATTTGCAATTTGTCTCTTTTACTTTGATTACCTGTGCTTTAGGTGTTATACTCAAGAAACCATTGCTTATCTAAGGACATGAATATTTACAGTTAAATTTTCTAAGAGTTCTATAATTTTTACATCTTACATTCAGGTCTATGATCTGTTTTGCGTGCGTGCGTGTGTGTGTGTGTGTGTGTATGCATGCTATGCTGTAAGGTGTGGAGTCTAACTTCACTATTTTGCACATGGATATATCCAGTTGTTTTCGCATCATTTGTTAAAAAGACCAATATTTTCCCATTGAATTTTCTTGGCACTGTTGTTCAAAATCAATTAGCCATTAATGTAAGGGTTAATTTCAGAACTTTGATTATTTAAAAGTGTTTTTATTTATTTCCACATTTGTGTGCATTTCTCAAACTTTCTAATGTTGATTTCTGATTTCATTCATTGTGTTTGAAAAACATACTTTGAATGATTTCAGCTCCTTCAGATTTATTGAGGCTTATGTTATGTCCCAGCATAGGATCCATTCTGCAGAATGTTCGCAGTGTTCTTAAGAATGTGTATTCTGTTGGAATGCTATAGATGTCTGTCAGGTCTTGTTTGTTTTTACCATTGTTTAATTCTTAAATTTAATTCTTAAATTTAATTTAATTTAAATTTAATTCTTAAATTTCCTTGTTCATCTTCTGCCTGGTCACTATATACATTATTGAAAGTTGGGTGTTGAAATCTCCAACCATTATTCGTGAATTGTCTGTCTCTCCTTTCAGTCAGTTTTGCCTCATATATTTTGGGCTCTGTTGTTACATGCATATGCTTACCATTGTAATATCATCTTAAAGAATTATCCCTTTATTATGATGATAAAGGGATAAATTTCTATTTCTAGTAAGATTTTTAAAAATATTTATTTTCTGATATTAGTATAGCCACTGCATTCTCTTTTATGATTGTTGTTTTCATTGTACATCTTTTTCATCCTTTTATTTTCAACCTATTTGCATGTTTGAATATAAAGTATCTCTTATGTGGACAGTATATAGTTGGATCCTATTTTTTTAATCCAATCTGAAAATGTATGCCTTTTGATTGAATTGTTTAAGCCATTTATACTTAGTTACTATTGATGTGGTTGGATTTACACCTGACATTTTGCTTTTTGTTTTCTATGTGCCTCATTCTTTTTTATTCCTCTGTTCCTTTCATTGTCTTCTTTTTATTAAGTAGATATTTTCTAGTATAATATTTTAATTCCTTTCATAACTTTAAATGACATTTTGAGCTTTTTTAAATTGGTTTCTTTAGGGCCTATAATATATATCTTATCAGAATTGACTTCAGCTTCTTTTTAATTGAGTAAAGCTGACACACAATGTTACATTAGTTTCAGGTGTATGACATAGTGATTCAGCGACTTTTTAGGTTATGTTGTGTTACAAGTACAGCCACCATCTGTCACATATAGCACTATTACAGTACCACTGACTATATTCCCTAAGCTGCACCTTTTATTCCCATGACTTATTCATTCCATAACTGGAAGCCTGTATTTGCCACTACCTTTCACCCATAATTCCATTACTGGGTACTTACCCAAAGAAAGTGAAAACATTAATTCAAAAAAATATATTCACCCCTATGTTTACTTCAGCATTATTTATAATAACTAAGATATGGGAAGTAACCCCAGTGTCCATCAATAGATGAATGAATAAAGACAGTGACACACACACACACACACACACAGTGGAATATTACCCAGCCATAAAAAATATGAGATCTTGCCATTTGTGTCAACATGGATTGACTTAGAGGGTCCTAGAGAAAGACTTGTGATTCCACCTTTATGTGAAATCAAAAAAAAAAAAAGAAAGAAAGAAACAAAACAAATGAATAAACGAACAAATGAAAAGCAAAATCAGACCTGTAAATACAGAATAATCTGACGGTTGCCAGAGGCAAGAGGGGTGGGAAGATGGGCAAAAAAGAATTGACTTCATTTTTATACTGATTTAGTTACAGTGAAATCTAGAAACTTTACTCCTTCATCTCTCTCTCTCTCTATCATCTATCATCTATCTATCTATGTATCATCTATCTAACATCTATATATATATTAGAAACTGAGCAATACACTGTTATAATTATTACTCTATATAATATGTTATATTGAATCTTTCAAGACAGCTGATAAAAGAAATGAGAGCAAATACATATTTATAGATTTTTTATGTTAATCTTTTTATTTTATTTTATTTTCCTAATTTCTTCCTATGGATTTGAGTTAAAGATTTGAGTTGGATGTGATGTTCTTTCCTTAATCCAGTACACCTTTTTGCTCTTATTCACTCCCCATGTGCTATTATTGTTAAATACATTACATTTATATATTATAGGTCCAACAGTACACTATATACATATTGTATATTGCAATAGTTTTTTAAATCAGCCAAGAGAAGAAAAGAAAAATATGTAATTATATTTTTTATAATTGCCTATGTGATTATTTTACTGGTATTATTTTTGTGTATCTGTGTGTGGATTCACAGTGCTCTGTGGTATCATTTACTTTCAGTCTGAAGAACTTTCTTTGATATTTATTAAACTATAAGTCTGCTACCAACAGATTCAGTTTTGGTATAACTGGGATTATCTTTACTTTGCTTTCATTTGTGAAAGATAGTTTTGCTGGATATCATATTCTTGTTTGACAGTTTTTTACTTCTAATGCTTTTAATATGTTGCCTGCTGACTTCCACGATGTCTGATGAGATGTTACAGGTTAATCTTATTCAGCTCCCTGATATGTTATCCGTCATTTTGCTTTTGCTCCTTTCAGGGTTTCCTCTTTGTCTTTGAACATTTTGAATATTATGTGTCTGGGTGTGTGTGACTCTCTTTGCATTTATCATACTTAGAGTTCACTGAACTTCTTGGATGTATAGACTAATGTTTTTCATGAAAACTTTCATGAAAGTTTTAAGCCATTATTTCTTCGATACTGTTCATCTCTTTCTCAAATCTCCTTCTGGTTCTGCTACTTATGTGTATGTTTGGGCTCTTAATGGTGTTTCACACTTCTCTAAGGCTCTGTTCTTCATTTTTGCCCTCTCTTCTTCAGATTGCATACACTGTATTCATCTATCTCTAAATTTGCTGATTCTTTCGTCTGACAATTCAAATACATGGTTGAGCCCCTCCTGTGAATTTTTCATCTCAGTTATTGTACTTCTTGACTGCAGAATTTCCATTTGGTTCCTTTTAATAATTGGAATATTTCTATCTCTCTATTGATATGATATCTTTGATGAGACATTGTCCTCATATCTTCCTTTAATTACTTAAGCATGGCTTCCTTTTGTTCTTAGAACATATTTATAATAGCTGCTTTGAAGTTTTTTCCTGCTTAAGTCCACCATCTGGGCCTCTTCAAAGGTGGTTTCTATTGCCAGTGTTTTCTTTCTGTGTATTGGTCAGACTCTACTGTTTCTTTGCATGTCTCATAATTTGTTGATATCTGGACATATTAGATCCCCTTCGACCCCAGGAGCTGTTTTGTTTCTTAACAGGTCAAACAGCAGTGACTTGGCTGCACCAATTCTGTGAAGTCCATTTTCCCTGCAATGCATAACCCCCGAGGTCCCAGCTCAGATGGTTTCCACTTGCTTTTATCTTTTACCTGCAGGTCTCTCCTGAGTTGCATAGGCCACTTTTTGGGCAAAGGCCTTTCTTAGCCAGTTAGATTCTTATCCTTTGTAGCTGGTTGTGTGTGTGACTTGGAAGCTGCTATCACAGCAAAGGGAATTTACTTTTTTTTTTTCCCTCCTTTCAGCCAGGGACTAATAATTCGGGGATTCCCTCAGTGATCTGCTTCTGAGAGAGCACAACCTTGGGCACTCACACAGTTGCCCAGACTTGCAAAGATAAGTGTGATTTGGTGTTTAAGCATAGCTTCCTAGGCATCACCGTGGGTCAGAGTAGCTTACTTAAGTCAGTGTTTGGTAGGAGATTGTTTGAGCCCATGCCAGTGAGGCTTTTGACTTGTTGCTGGGACAGGATGCAGCGTGATGAATGCTTTCACATCTGTCTCCACGTCTTGCTCTGATTGCTCTGATTGCTCCTAGTGGGCACAGCCTGGCATGCATGACCTCTTCCTTAACATGTAGAGTTGATTGTGAGACCAGGAGGGCTTTTCTCAAAGGTCTCTTCCCTGGTTCTCTCTTTTAAATTTTTGGTGATTATCTGCTGTTTTGCTTGTGTTCTGGAGCTACCAGCTTTCTTTTAATTGCTCTCCAAAAAGATCCCTGTTGTTTTCAACAACCCCCTTAGGTCATTGAGGATGAAACGGCCTGGTCATTCCAACCTCTCTTAAAAAAAAAAAACAAAAACCTCAGTCCCCTCAGGGAGAGCTGGGGAGCTCTTTATTTTTATGACCTACTACGTACGTCCTCCTGCCTATGCCTGCTTGGAATAAAGCTTCTGCAGTACAGGCTAAGGGAAGTCAGAGAGACAGTTGCCTGTCCCTAATGGGATACAACTCTAGTCCCAGAGTGAGAACTGGGCAGAGAGGAAGCTCCCATTATCTTGGCCTCACCTGCTTGGAGTAGAGTGCTGGGTTAAAGCTTTCATCACGTGGAATTCTGGAGCTTGGTGGTGGTGGTGGAAAGGGGATGTCAGTGGAGTGAGCCATGCCTCAAATGCCAGATTCTCACTTCTTTCTTTTTTTATTGTTATGTTAATCACCATATATTACATCATTAGTTTTTGATATAGTGTTCCATGATTCATTATTTGTGCATAACACCCAGTGCTCCATGCAGAATGTGCCCTCTTTAATACCCATCACCAGGCTAACCCATCCCCCTACTCTCTTCCCCTCTAGAACCCTCAGTTTGTTTTCAGAGTCCATCGTCTCTCATGGTTCGTCTCCCCCTCCAACTTACTCCCCTTCATTCTTCCCCTCCTGCTATCTTCTTCTTTTTCTTTTTTCTTAACATATGTTGCATTATTTGTTTCAGAAGTACAGATCTGTGATTCAACAGTCTTGCACAATTCATAGCGCTCACCATAGCACATACCCTCCCCAATGTCTATCACCCAGCCAACCCATCCCTCCCACCCCCCGCCACTCCAGCAACACTCTGTTTCCTGAGATTAAGAATTCCTCATATCAGTGAGGTCATATATTACATGTCTTTCTCTGATTGACTTATTTCACTCAGCATAACACCCTCCACTTCCATCCATGTCATTGCAAATGACAAGATCTCATTCCTTTTGATGGCTGCATAATATTCCATTATGTATATACACCACGTCTTCTTTATCCATTCATCTGTCGATGGACATCCTGGCTCTTTCCACAGTTTGGCTATTGTGGACATTGCTGCTATGAACATTGGGGTGCACGTACCCCTTCGGATCCCTACATTTGTATCTTTGGGGTAAATACCCAGTAGTGCAATTGCTGGATCGTATGGTAGTTCTATTTTCAACTGTTTGAGGAACCTCCATACTGTTTTCCAGAAGGGTTGCACCAGCTTGCATTCCCACCAACAGTGTAGGAGGGTTCCCCTTTCTCCACATCCCCGCCAACATCTGTCGTTTCCTGACTTGTTAATTTTAGCTATTCTGACGTGTGTGAGGTGGTATATCATTGAGGTTTTGATTTGGATTTCCCTGATGCCGAGCGAGGTTGAGCACTTTTTCATGTGTCTGTTGGCCATTTGGATGTCTTCTTTGGAAAAATGTCTGTTCATGTCTTCTGCCCATTTCTTGATTGCATTATTTGTTCTTTGGGTGTTGAGTTTGATAAGTTCTTTATAGATTTTGGATACTAGCCCTTTATCTGATATGTCATTTGCAAATATTTTCTCCCATTCTGTCGGTTGTCTTTTGGTTTTGTGGACTGTTTCTTTTGCTGTGCAAAAGCTTTTTATCTTGATGAAATCCCAAGAGTTAATTTTTGCCCTGGCTTCCCTTGCCTTTGGCGATGTTTCTAGGAAGAAGTTGCTGCGGCTGAGGTCGAAGAGGTTGCTGCCTGTGTTCTCCCTTAGGATTTTGATGGACTCCTGTCTCACGTTGAGGTCTTTCAACCATTTGGAGTCTATTTTTGTGTGTGGTGTAAGGAAATGGTCCAGTTTCATTCTTCTGCATGTGGCTGTCCAATTGTCCCAACACCATTTGTTGAAGAGACTGTCTTTTTGCCATTGGACATTCTTTCCTGCTTTGTCAAAGATAAGTTGACCATAGAGTTGAGGGTCCATTTCTGGCCTCTCTATCTGTTCCATTGATCTATGTGTTGTTTTTGTGCCAGTACCATACTGCCTTGATGATGACAGGTTTGTAATAGAGCTGGAAGCCTGGAATTGTGATGCCGCCAGCTTTGCTTTTCTTTTTCAACATTCCTCTGGCTATTCGGGGTCTCTTCTGGTTCCATACAAATTTTAGGATTATTTGTTCCATTTCTTTGAAAAAAGTGGATGGTATTTTGATGGGGATTGCGTTGAATGTGTAGATTGCTCTAGGTAGCATTGACATCTTCACAGTGTTGGTCTCCCAATCCATGAGCATGGAATGTTTCTCCATTTCTTTGTGTCTTCTTCAATTTCTTTCATCAGTATTTTATAGTTTCCTGAGATCCTTTGCCTCTTTGGTTACATTTATTCCTAGGTCTCTTATGGTTTTGAGTGCAATTGTAAATGGGATTGACTCCTTGATTTGTCTCTCTTCTGTCTTGTTGTTGGTGTATAGGAATGCCACTGATTTCTGTGCATTGATTTTATAGCCTGCTACTTTACTGAATTCCTGTATGAGTTCTAGCAGTTTTGGGGTGGAGTCTTTTGGGTTTTCCACATACAGTATCATATCATCTGCAAAGAGTGAGAGTTTGACTTCCTCTTTGCCGATTTGGATGCCTTTGATTTCTTTTTGTTGTCTGATTGCTGTGGCTAGGACTTCTAATACTATGTTGAATAGCAGTGGTGAGAGTGGACATCCCTGCGCGTTCCTGACCTTAGGGGAAAAGCTCTCAGCCTTTCCCCATTGAGAATGATATTCGCTGTAGGTTTTTCATAGATGGCTTTTATGATATTGAGGTATGTACCCTCTATCCCTATACTCTGAAGAGTTTTGATCAAGAAAGGATGCTGTACTTTGTCAAATGCTTTTTCTGCATCTATTGAGAGGATCATATGATTCTTGTTCTTTCTTTTGTTAATGTATTGTATCATGTTGATTGATTTGCGGATGTTGAACCATCCTTGCAGCCCAGGGATAAATCCCACTTGGTCTTGGTGAATAATCCTTTTAATGTACTGTTGGATCCTATTGGCTAGTATTTTAGTGAGAATTTTTGCATCCATGTTCATCAAGGATATTGGTCTGTAATTCTCCTTTTTGATGGGGTCTTTGTCTGGTTTGGGGATCAAGGTAATGCTGGCCTCATAAAATGAGTTTGGAAGTTTTCCTTCCATTTCTATTTTTTGGAACAGTTTCAGGAGAATAGGTATTAATTCTTCTTTAAATGTCTGATAGAATTCCCCTGGGAAGCCATCTGGCCCTGGGCTTTTGTTTCTTGGGAGATTTTTGATGACTGCTTCAATTTCCTTAGTGGTTATAGGTCTGTTCAGGTTTTCAATTTCTTCCTGGTTCAATTTTGGTAGTTGATATATCTCTAGGAATTTCTTCCAGGTTATCTAATTTGCTGGCATAGAGTTGCTCATAATATGTTCTTATAATTGTTTGTATTTCTTTGGTGTTGGTTGTGATCTCTCCTCTTTCATTCATGATTTTGTTGATTTGGGTCATTTCTCTTTTCTTTTGGATAAGTCTGGCCAGGGGTTTATCAATCTTGTTAATTCTTTCAAAGAACCAGCTCCTAGTTTCATTGATATGTTTTACTGTTCTTTTGGTTTCTAGTTCATTGATTTCTGCTCTGATCTTTAT
>NW_027397135.1:2201822-2207062 GCF_003265705.2 Callorhinus ursinus
ACCATTAGACATACAATCCCTCCTATTTCTGTGTCTGTGTGCTTTTTTTTTTTTTAATTTTTTTTATTGTTATGTTAATCACCATATATTACATCATTAGTTTTTGATGCAGTGTTCCATGATTCATTGTTTGTTCATAACACCCAGTGCTCCATGCAAAACGTGCCCTCCTCAATACCCATCACCAGGCTAACCCATCCCCCCACCCCCCTACCCTCTAGAACCCTCAGTTTTTCAGAGTCCATCATCTCTCATGGTTCGTCTCCCCCTCTGACATACTCCCCTTTTCTTCCTCTCCTGTTATCTTCTTTTCCTTTTTTCTTAAAATATGTTGCGTTATTTGTTTCAGAAGTACAGATCTGTGATTCAACAGTCTTGCACAATTCACAGCGCTCACCGTAGCACATACCCTCCCCAATGTCTATCACCCAGCCATCCCATCCCTCCCACCCCCAACCACTCCAGTAACACTCAGTTTGTTTCCTGAGATTAAGAATTCCTCATATCAGTGAGGTCATGTGATACATGTCTTTCTCTGATTGACTTATTTCACTCAGCATAACACCCTCCAGTTCCATCCACGTCGTTGCAAATGGCAAGATCTCATTCCTTTTGATGGCTGCATAATATTCCATTGTGTATATATACCACATCTTCTTTATCCATTCATCTGTCGATGGGCATCTTGGCTCTTTCCACAGTTTGGCTATTGTGGATATTGCTGCTATAAACATTGGGGTACATGTACCCCTTCGGGTCCCTACATTTGTATCTTTGTGGTAAATACCCAGTAGTGCAATTGCTGGATCGAACGGTAGCTCTAATTTCAACTGTTTGAGGAACCTCCATACTGTTTTCCAGAGGGGTTGCACCAGCTTGCATTCCCACCAACAGTGTAGGAGGGTTCCCCTTTCTCCACATCCCCGCCAACATCTGTCGTTCCCTGACTTGTTAATTTTAGCCATTCTGACGGGTGTGAGGTGGTATCTCATTGAGGTTTTGATTTGGATTTCCCTGATGCCGAGCGATGTGGAGCACTTTTTCATGTGCCTGTTGGCCATTTGGATGTCTTCTTTGGAGAAATGTCTGTTCATGTCTTCTGCCCATTTCTTGATTGGATTATTTGTTCTTTGGGTGTTGAGTTTGATAAGTTCTTTATAGATTTTGGATACTAGCCCTTTATCTGATATGTCGTTTGCAAATATTTTCTCCCATTCTGTCGGTTGTCTTTTGGTTTTGTGGACTGTTTCTTTTGCTGTGCAAAAGCTTTTTATCTTGATGAAATCCCAATAGTTCATTTTTGCCCTGGCTTCCCGTGCCTTTGGCGATGTTTCTAGGAAGAAGTTGCTGCGGCTAAGGTCGAAAAGGTTGCTACCTGTGTTCTCCTTTAGGATTTGGATGGACTCCTGTCTCACGTTTAGGTCTTTCAACCATTTGGAGTCTATTCTTGTGTGTGGTGTAAGGAAATGGTCCAGTTTCATTCTTCTGCATGTGGCTGTCCAATTTTCCCAACACCATTTGTTGAAGAGACTGTCTTTTTGCCATTGGACATTCTTTCCTGCTTTGTCAAAAATAAGTTGACCATAGAGTTGAGGGTCCATTTCTGGGCTCTCGATTCTGTTCCATTGATCTATGCGTCTGTTTTTGTGCCAGTACCATACTGTCTTGATGATGACAGCTTTGTAATAGAGCTGGAAGTCCGGAATTGTGATGCCGCCAGCTTTGCTTTTCTTTTTCAGTATTCCTCTGGCTATTCGGGGTCTCTTCTGGTTCCATACAAATTTTAGGATTATTTGTTCCATTTCTTTGAAAAAAGTGGATGGTATTTTGATGGGGATTGCATTGAATGTGTAGATTGCTCTAGGTAGCATTGACATCTTCACAATGTTTGTTCTTCCAATCCATGAGCATGGAACGTTTTTCCATTTCTTTGTGTCTTCTTCAATTTCTTTCATGAGTATTTTATAGTTTTCTGAGTACAGATCCTTTGCCTCTTTGGTTAGATTTATTCCTAGGTATCTTATGGTTTTGGGTGCAATTGTAAATGGGATCGACTCCTTGATTTGTCTCTCTTCTGTCTTGTTGTTGGTGTATAGGAATGCCACTGATTTCTGTGCATTGATTTTATATCCTGCTACTTTACTGAATTCCTGTATGAGTTCTAGCAGTTTTGGGGTGGAGTCTTTTGGGTTTTCCACGTACAGTATCATATCATCTGCAAAGAGTGAGAGTTTGACTTCCTCTTTGCCGATTTGGATGCCTTTGATTTCTTTTTGTTGTCTGATTGCTGTGGCTAGGACTTCTAATACTATGTTGAATAGCAGTGGTGAGAGTGGACATCCCTGCCGCGTTCCTGACCTTAGGGGAAAGGCTCTCAGCCTTTCCCCATTGAGAATGATACTCGCTGTAGGTTTTTCATAGATGGCTTTTATGATATTGAGGTATGTACCCTCTATCCCTATACTCTGAAGAGTTTTGATCAAGAAAGGATGTTGTACTTTGTCAAATGCTTTTTCTGCATCTATTGAGAGGATCATATGATTCTTGTTCTTTCTTTTGTTAATGTATTGTATCACGTTGATTGATTTGCGGATGTTGAACCAGCCTTGCAGCCCAGGAATAAATCCCACTTGGTCATGGTGAATAATCCTTTTAATGTACTGTTGGATCCTATTGGCTAGTATTTTGGTGAGAATTTTTGCATCCATGTTCATCAAGGATATTGGTCTGTAATTCTCTTTTTTGATGGGGTCTTTGTCTGGTTTTGGGATCAAGGTAATGCTGGCCTCATAAAATGAGTTTGGAAGTTTCCCTTCCATTTCTATTTTTTGGAACAGTTTCAGGAGAATAGGTATTAATTCTTCTTGAAATGTCTGATAGAATTCCCCTGGGAAGCCATCTGGCCCTGGGCTTTTGTTTCTTGGGAGATTTTTGATGACTGTTTCAATTTCCTTAGTGGTTATAGGTCTGTTCAGGTTTTCTATTTCTTCCTGGTTCAATTTTGGTAGTTGATACATCTCTAGGAATGCACCCATTTCTTCCAGGTTCTCTAATTTGCTGGCATAGAGTTGCTCATAATATGTTCTTATAATTGTTTGTATTTCTTTGGTGTTGGTTGTGATCTCTCCTCTTTCATTCATGATTTTGTTGATTTGGGTCATTTCTCTTTTCTTTTTGATCAGTCTGGCCAGGGGTTTATCAATCTTGTTAATTCTTTCAAAGAACCAGCTCCTAGTTTCGTTGATCTGTTCTACTGTTCTTTTGGTTTCTAGTTCATTGATTTCTGCTCTGATCTTTATGATTTCTCTTCTCCTGCTGGGTTTAGGCTTTATTTGCTGTTCTTTCTCCAGCTCCTTTAGGTGTAGGGTTAGGTTGTGTATTTGAGACCTTTCTTGTTTCTTGAGAAAGGCTTGTATTGCTATATACTTTCCTCTCAGGACCGCCTTTGCTGTATCCCAAAGATTTTGAACAGTTGTGTTTTCATTTTCATTGGTTTCCATGAATTTTTTAAATTCTTCTTTAATTTCCTGGTTGACCCAGTCATTCTTTAGTAGGATGCTCTTTAGCCTCCATGTATTTGAGTTCTTTCCGACTTTCCTCTTGTGATTGAGTTCTAATTTCAAAGCACTGTGGTCTGAAAATATGCAGGGAATAATCCCAATCTTTTGGTACTGGTTGAGACCTGATCTGTGACCTAGGATGTGATCAATTCTGGAGAATGTTCCGTGGGCACTAGAGAAGAATATGTATTCCGTTGCTTTGGGATGGAATGTTCTGAATATGTCTGTGAATTCCATTTGGTCTAGTGTGTCATTTAAAGTCTTTATTTCCTTGTTGATCTTTTGCTTAGATGATCTGTCCATTTCAGTGAGGTGGGCGTTAAAGTCCCCCACTATTATTGTATTGTTGTCAATGTGTTTCTTCGCTTTTGTTATTAATTGCCTTATATAATTGGCTGCTCCCACGTTAGGGGTATAGATATTTACAATTGTTAGATCTTCTTGTTGGATAGACCCTTTAAGTAGGATATAGTGTCCTTCTCCATCTCTTATTATAGTCTTTGATTTGAAATCTAAGTTGTCTGATATAAGGATTGCCACCCCAGCTTTCTTTTGGTGTCCATTAGCATG
Organism: Callorhinus ursinus; assembly: GCF_003265705.2. NCBI lineage: Eukaryota > Metazoa > Chordata > Mammalia > Carnivora > Otariidae > Callorhinus > Callorhinus ursinus. The sequence continues at coordinate 2,205,953 of NW_027397135.1, forward strand.
GTAAATGGTTTTCCACCCCCTCACTTTCAATGTGGGGGTGTCTTTGGGTCTAAAATGAGTCTCTTGCAGACAGCATATCGATGGGTCTTGTTTTTTAATCCAATCTGATAGCCTGTGTGGTTTGATTGGGGCATTGAGCCCATTTACATTCAGGGTAACTATTGAAAGGTATGAATTTAGTGCCATTGTATTGCCTGTAAGGTGACTGTGACTGTATATTGTCTGTGTTCCTTTCTGATCTATGCTGCTTTTAGGCTCTCTCTTTGCTTAGAGGACCCCTTTCAATATTTCTTGGAGTGCTGGTTTCGTGTTTGCAAATTCCTTTAGTTTTTGTTTGTTCTGGAAGCGTTTTATCTCTCCTTCTATTTTTAATGACAGCCTAGTTGGATATAGTCTTCTTGGCTGCATATTTTTCTCGTTTAGTGCTCTGAAGATATCTTGCCAGTCCTTTCTGGCCTGCCAGGTCTCTGTGGATAGGTCTGTTGCCAATCTAATATTTCTACCATTGTAGGTTACATATCTCTTCTCCCGAGCTGCTTTCAGGATTTTCTCTTTGTCTCTGAGACTCGTAAGTTTTACTATTAGATGTTGGGGTGTTGACCTATTATTATTGATTTTGAGAGGGGTCCTCTGTGCCTCCTGGATTTTTATGCCTGTTTCCTTCCTCAAATTAGGGAAGTTCTCTGCTCTTATTTGCTCCAATATACCTTCTGCCCCTCTCTCTCTTTCTTCTTCTTCTGGGATCCCAATTAATCTAATGTTGTTTTGGGTTATCGTATCACTTATCTCTCAAATTTTTCCCTCGTGATCCTGTAGTTGTTTCTCTCTCTTTTTCTCAGCCTCTTTATTTTCCATCTTTTGGTCTTCTATATCACTGATTCTCTCTTCTGCCTCATTTATCCTAGCAGTTAATGCCCCCATTTTTTATTGTACCTCATCAATAGCCTTTTTGATTTCGACTTGGTTAGATTTTAGTTCTTTTATTTCTCCAGAAAACGTTTCTCTAATAACTTACACGCTTTTTTCAAGCCCAGTTAGTATTTTTAAAGTCATGATTCTGAACTCTAGGTCCGACATCGTACTAATGTCCATATTGATTAGGTCCCTGGC
>NW_027397135.1:2207162-2219059 GCF_003265705.2 Callorhinus ursinus
ATTTCGACTTGGTTAGATTTTAGTTCTTTTATTTCTCCAGAAAGCGTTTCTCTAATAACTTCCACGCTTTTTTCAAGCCCAGTTAGTATTTTTAAAGTCATGATTCTGAACTCTAGATCCGACATCGTACTAATGTCCATATTGATTAGGTCCCTGGCTGATGGTACTACCTCTTGTTCTTTTTGCTGAGGTGATTTTTTTCGTCTTGTCATTTTGTCCAGAGGAGAACAGATGAATGAGAGAACAACATGCTAACAGGTTAACAACGTCCCCAGCAAATATACTGTATACAAATCAGAAAAGACCTGAAACCAGGGGAAAAGAAAGGGAAAGAAAGAAAAAAGAAAGAGTAAAAAAAAAAAATTTTTTTTTTTTTTTTTTCTTGGTGCGTCCCGACTTAAAGGCAGAATGTGATCAAATATAATCAGGCTAGTGCATAGATCAGTGCCACACACTAGAGTTTGGGCGTATTTTGGTCTGTTAGAAAAAAGTGCCTCCTAAAATTTTAAAGGAAGAAAGACATATATGTACAAAATAAGGGTTGATACAATGGAAGGGATGGATGATGACTGTAAAGATGAAAATTATAAAGGATTTTATAAAAGGGATTGATAAGTTGTTTGAAAAAAGAAAGAAGATTAAAAAAAATAAAAAAGGGAGAGAATGTGATCAGGCAGGAGACTAGAACAAAGCCATACACTAGTGATTTAGGGTATATTTTGATCTGTTAGAAGAAACTGTATCTCAAAATTTTAAAGAGAGAACAACTTATATATATATATGCCAAAAATAAGGGTAACTACTATGAAGGGATAAAGTATGACTCTAAAAAATGAAAAATAAAAAATGTTTTTTTTTCAAAAGGGATTGATGAGATGTTGGTTGAAAAAGGGAAAAAGAAAAATTAAAAAAAAAACAGTTAAAAAATTAACTTTGATGAACTAATGAATCATGGTAAAAAAAAAAAAGCCATGAATTCTATGTGCGGTATTCCCCTAGCGCTGGAGTTCTCCTGTTCTCCTTGATCGGTAAACTTGGTCTTGGCTTGCTGGCTGTTTGTGCTGATCTTCTGGGGGAGGGGCCTGTTGCCGTGGTTTCCAAATGTCTTTGCCGGAGGCGGAATTGCCCCGCGCTTTTCGGTCGGGGCTAAGCAAGCTGTTTGGGTTTGCTCTCAGGAGCTTTTGTTCCTTGTAAGCTCTCGGTTTGGAGGACCAGGGTGAAAATGGTGGCCTCCCAATCTCCACGCAGAGGAGCTGAGAATTCGGGTCCCCACTCCTCAGTGCGCCCCCAGAGAAAAGCAGTCACTCCCTTGTCCCTGGTCTCCGGCCGCACTCCGTGCTCACCCGGCCTGTGACCGAGCCTTGCTATCTCTGGCACCCGACCCCGTGTCGAGTCTCCAAACCCAGCAGATCCCTGCGGTGCGTTCCCACGCCGCTCCTCCTGGGGGAGAAAGGGGAGTCTTCCCCGATCTGCTGCTTGTTGGGTCCCCGCTGGAGGAGCAGTGGCCTGAGTGGGCTGCGGATCACAGTTTATGGTAACCCTGCGCTGAGAGCCCGCGCCTCGGCTCCATCTCTGCAGCCGGCTTCCCCGCTCCGATACCTGGGAGCTCTGCTGCACTCAGGCACCCCTGGTCTTTCTGTGACCCCAAGGGTCCTGAGACCACACTGTCCCAGGAGGATTCCACCCCACACTTAACCACTGGAGCGACGTCCCTCAGCGGAGCCGACTTCTAAAAGGTCTAGTTTTGTGCTCCGCGGCTCTATCACTTGCCAGAAGCTGCCAACGGAGGCCCCCTCCTCTGCCGTCTATCCTCCCGAATATCGCCTCGGATTCACTTCTCCGCCCGTTCTACCTTCCAGTAAGTGGTCGCTTCTCTGTTCAGAGAGTTGTTGGTACTCTCCTCTTTGATCTCCTCTTAGTTCGTAGGTTTTCAGAATGGTTTGATCCCTATTCAGCTGAATTCCTGAGACCAGACGAAATCTAGGTCTCCTACTGCTCTGCCATCTTGCTCTGCCCCACCCCCAGACTTTCACTTCTTTCTAAGACTGAGATTTCCTTGAGAGAATATTTCTTCATCTGCTGTATGTCCTTACAATAATTTCCAGGGACTTTAAATTATTTTTAACAATAATTTCCAGAAGCTAACTTGCTATGTTGTTGAGAAAATTGTCTGCTGAGCAGTTTACTCATCATTTCAGAAGTCCTACCCTCTTGCATTCCACCCTGCCTTTCTGGGAGATCCTGAAGTTCTTTACCCTATCAGAATATCCATGTGCTAAATTTCTTTTACTTTGTACTTTGTGCTCACCCTCTTTCCACTTTTACTTACACCTTTAAGAAGGTCTGACTGTGCTCTGCTGGGCTTCTTAGTCTCTTTGTCCTTACCTTGCTAGGTTTGGTCTCCCATTTATTGCTCCTTTTTGAAAGACGAATGTAAAAGTTTTATGGTAGTTTTTTTAGAGTGTTCTCCAAAAGAACACCTGGGTTAGAATCATCCAGGGGCCTTGTTAAAATTCATATTTTTGGAACTATCCAAGCCCAGTGGTTTTTAATGTCTTTGGATGAGGTTCAGGAATTGGCTTATGTGGATTTCCTAGAATTATTCTGGTACAAACTGTATTTTGAGAATCATTATAGGAGATGGTAGAAGATTCAGTTGGAAGTGCAACTTGGGTCCTAATCGTGAAGCACTCAAATATTACTCTAAAGGATTTGGATTTTCCCTGTGGGCGAAGTGTTAGAAACAAAAATGGCCTTATATATTATATATATAGCACTAAGTATCTTCTTTGTCCTCTTCACCTTCCTTGATGTACCTCTCCTTCTGTTACAGACACTTTGTGTGCCCCTCACTCACTCACTAAGGATAGGGTCCTCATGCTTTTTTTTTTTCAAAGATTTATTTATTTTTTTATTTGATAGAGAGAGAGAAAGAGAGAGCATAAGCAGGGGGAGCAGGAGAGGGAGAAGCAGGCTCCCCGCTGAGCAGGGAGCCCGATGTGGGGCTCGATCCTAGGACCCTGGGATCATGACCTGAGCCAAAGGCAGACGCTTAACCTACTGAGCCACCCAGGCGCCCCTAGAGTCCTTATCCTTAACAGTCTATGTTTCCTCTCCTTTCTTTGCCTCTGACTTCCTACCAGCTCAGCATTACCTTATCTACCTTTTCCCTCAAAGCTCTTAAAGCATGACTTTGTTTCTTTCTCTTTCAAATTAAAACTTAGACTATTTCAGCAATTCAAATGCATTTCTTCCTTTTTTATTATTATTATGTTATGTTAATCACCATACATGACATCATTAGTTTTTCATGTAGTGTTCCATGATTCATTGTTTGCATATAACACCCGTGCTCCATGCAGAACGTGCCCTCTTGAATACCAGATCCTGTGTGTAGGAAGTTATTTTTAATGTGATTGCTTCTTTTACCTGCTTCTCTGTACTGCCTTCACTCATGCCTCATGAAAAAGGGACAGTAACCTTGTACCTAAATTCTGAAATATTATCAACCTCTAAAATTTTTAAAGATTGTTGGCCTGATATAGGCATTGATTTGAATTTGAAGACTTTCCTAATAAAGCCATGTAAGTTAAGAACTTCATATGTAGGAAATATTAATTTTGATGCCAAGTGCAAGATGATTTGATGGGTGCTTTTAAAACCACAGGAAAGAAGATCTTCTAGAAAGCTTTTGCCCTAGATCAATTAGAAGATTATGTTGCTGAATGATTCATCTAGGCATCAGGTGTTAAAAGCCTGAACTACAATGATTATGGTGGGTCTGGAAAATAAGAGATAAAAGCCACACTAAAAAGAAGTGATTGGACTAGTGACTACTTGTACATTGGGAATCCTACAAGTTAGAGTCAAAGATACCATAAGTATTTAGTATCCAGAATATATAAGGAATTCCTGCAGCTCAGCAGTGAAAGGACAAACACAATAATTAAAAATGGATAAAGGATTTAAAGAGACACTTGTCCAAAGAAGATATACAAATGGCCATTGAGCACATGTAAAGATGTTCAGCTCACAAATTATTAGGGAAATATAAATCAAAATTATAGTGTGATATAACTAGGGTGACTGTAATGAAAAAGACAGTAACAGGTGTTATTATGGGTATAGATGGATTGGAACCCTTGCACAGTGCTGGTGGCAATGTGAAATGGTATAGCTGCTTTGGAAAATAGTTTGGCCGTTCTTCAAAACGTTAAACATGCAGTAACCATTGGACCCTGTGTTTCAGTCCTAGGTATAAGATTTCAAAAAATATGATTTGTACAAAATGTGCCTACATATGTTCATGGAAGCTTTATTCGTAATATCTAAAAAGACACAAGCAACCTAAATTTTCATCAGCAGGTGAATGGATAATCAAAAGGTTGTATATCTATGCGCTGGAATATTATTCATCCATAAAAGGGTACATGCTACAGCATGAATGGTCCTTGGAAACATTATGCTAAGTGAAGGGAGATACACATAAAAGGCCACATATTGTATGACTCCATTTATATGAAATGTTCCAAATAGATAAAACCCATTCAGAGAGACAGAAATATATTAGTGGTTTCCAGGAACTGAGGGAAGGAGAGGGGTAAGGGAGTGGTTGCTAGGGAATATGGGGTTTCCTTCTGGGGTGATGAAAATGTTCTGGAATTAGGTAGTGGTGATGGTTGCACAAACTTGAGGATGTATTTAAAGTCACTTTAAGAGGATGAATTTTATGTTATATAAATTATATCTCAAAATAAAAACAAAAAGATACCACAAGAGGTTAGAAGTTCATTGTCAAAGAACAAATTAGTGTTGAGAGGGTTTAATTTGTTGTATGTGAATGAGCATGAAGAGTTAGGTCTTGAGTTTTATAAAGAGTAGGATATCTTATATACTCCCTTAAAGCGGGTTCCTTTGTGTTTATTGGTCTTTGTGTCCCTAATTACAAGCACAATGTAGACCTACAATGTAGTTGTAAACAGGATGAATAGAATATTCATACATTCTTGTTATTGTCCCACAGATCGCTGAGACCTTGTCATTTTTTTTCAGTTGTTTTTCAGTTCAATTTATTCATTTGTTTTCACACCCTCTGTTTTTCACATGACATTGGTCATTTCAAGGTGATTGGTTCAGACTAAGTTCTGATTAGCCTTTGAAGGGAAATAGTCTTAATGTCAGTTCAATTTTCTAAACTTTTGAAGAGCTATCCAAACCTGAGGGTGTGTATATACCACCTCATAGCCAGTCTGGGTTCTGGGTGGTGTTGTATCTGTTAATTCAGTTCTCAAAGTGTGATTTGTTGACCTTGAGTATGCATGTGTCCAGGTATTCATAAGTAGTGTAATGCAGTATATTCCCAAGTTCTTCTCTCAACATCTCCTTGGTAATTTCCAGTTTCCTGGGGTGCCTCTTTTTGGTCCTCTGGCCAGATACTATGGCTTTAGTTATGCTATTCTCATGTTCACTTTCACAACTGCACCTGTCTTTGGGGCCAAGTGGCAACAGGACAGTGAGGAAAAAAGTGCAACCAGATTTGAGTCCACCCTTTGAAAACTATAGTTCCATCAAACTTCAAGGAATGTTCCCTTCTTTTAGGAGTTGGTCTTTTGCTGGCTCCCATTGCCTCTGCTGGTCAAAGTTGCTGCTACCGTCTTACCACAGCGTTGCCCGAGAGCTGGGGTCTAGGAGAATAGATAAAGAGAAGAAACAGGGGGTTTCCACTCTCTCGTTGAGTGTTACGCATTCCCTTTCCCATTCCTTGAACCGGAACTAAAAGGCTTCTCCCCGAGCTTTCCCTGTTTGCATCTATCCTAATCCATTCATGCTGCTATAACAAAAATACCCTAGACTGTGTCCCCAATAAACAACAGAAACTTACTTGTCACATTTCTGGAGGCTGGAGAATCCAAGATCAAGATGCCGACATATTTGGCGTCTTAGTGAGGATCCACCTCCTGGTTCATAGCCGGCTGATTTTATGCTTTGTTCTCTCCTGGCAGAAGAGGGGAGGGCACACTCGGAGGAGGCCTCTTTTATGAGGGTGTTAATCCCATTTCTGAGAGCTCCACCCTCGTGACCTGATCCCTGCCCCCCCATCCCCAGGACTCCACCTCCAAATACCACCCACTGGTGGACTAGATTTCAACCTAAGGATTAGGGTGGCATGGGGGATGGGCACAAACCTTCAACCTATAGCAAAGTCCCGGCCCTCACTTCTTTGTTTCCTATGTAATGAGTTCAGACCAGGGGATACAGCAGTAAAAAAATTGGTAAACTTACTGCTTGTATGGTTGTATTTGAATTCTGTTCTTCCCCAATCCATCTGCTGCTGTTTACTTTTGAATCCTCAAATAGCTGCTCCATGTATTCTGTCGAGGTTTTTTATCCACATTCAGTGGGAGACAGTGTGGAGTATACTTATTTCTCTGTAGTACCCAGAACCTGGATGTTTCAACTTTAAAGCAAAATTTCTTACTTTTTTTAGAAAAGTTCCTGAATAATTTTCCTTGAAGAGAACCTTAACATTGTTAAATAGAAGTGCTCAAAAAGTTCATATACTTTGCAACTGCTTTGTCATGCAAATTAAGGTTTTCATGAAATGTGTACTCAAAACAAAATATAGAAATAAATTGAATGGAAAAGGTCATTAAATAACTGGAACTATAATATAGAGCCCCAATTTTTATACTGATTGTAGGGTAAGCAAATGTTATAGTTTTGAACATTATATTAGTATTAATATGTGTATACTAATACACTCTTACTTTTGAATGCTTTATATATTGGGGTTTTGTTTACTTTTTTATTAAAATAAAGGGTTTTCTGCTAAAGAGAAAGAAAATCTTCTGACCTGTAGGAATGAATCATTAGCTTGTCCTTAAACTACTTTCCACAAATATCAATTTTCTGTGTCAGGCGTTTGACGTGTATCTAACACTTCTTCACTGTTCTCTGGCAAATGAAATATTTTAGAGTATGAGGGAAAACAGAATTTTCAGAAAGAGGAATAAAGTATCAGAGCCAGCAGTGGTCAGGAAGACTGAGAAAAAAATCTATTTTCTCGTTTCTGAGCAGTACTAAATCTTAAATCATTCACCCAATTTTTCACAGCAAATACAGTATAATTCATCCTGTGGTGACAGTGAGGAAGTGCTCACAAATTGATGGGAACATGGAAGAAGTACAAAAGAGCCAACTTCAAAGAGTTCCCAAGGGTCAGAGTGGGACAATCTGAGTAACAAAATAAATATAATATAATTATAGTAATGAATCGTAATCTATAGAATATCCACGAGTACATCCTAATATAAATAAATAATTGAATCAATAAATAAATACAGAAGAATGGAAAGAGCTGGTTAGATTGTAGGATCCCAATTAAACATAGAAGGAGTGAGGGGAATTGAAAATTACCTTTAGGTAAACATCACAGTAAAAACGGTTGCAGGAAAGAACCAGTGATGGTTGCTAAAATTACAGTGAAAAAGAGGATATTTGTAGAATCTCAAAGTATCCTTCCATGTTCTCAGTCACAAAGGAAAAACAAGTAACTTTATGCTGAAGGAGACTTACCGATACCAGTTTAACCAAGTGACCCAAGTAGTATCACCAGTAATAAGATCTATCAGCATTGGGACGCCTGGGTGGCTCAGTTGGTTAAGTATCTGCCTTCTGCTCAGGTCATGATCCCGGGGTCCTGGGATTGAGTCCCACATCGGGCTCCCTGCTCAGCGGGGGGTCTGCTTCTCCCTCTCCCTCTGCCTGCCACTCCCCCTGTTTGTGTTCTCTCTCTCTCTGACAAACAAACAAAAAGGTCTATCAGCATCATGAGTCCTTTGAAATGATTGATAACATCACCTTCTTGTCCAGAATGCGTGATTTTAATCTAATCGTGGGAAAATATCTGACCAACTCAAATTGAGAGACATTCCATAAAATCCCTGACCAGTGTTCTTCAAAAGTGTCCAGGTGATGCCAGGCAGAGCCTGAGGATCTGTCCCAGATGGGAGAACACTAAAAAAGGTATGGCAGTTACATGCAGTATGTGGGATCCTGGATTGTCTCCTGGTCCAGAGAGAAGGGCCAGTGTGATCCTTCTCAAAAATCAAACAGTTTCTCTGTTAGTAAGGAATATAGTACCCATGTACAATGTTTGGTTTTGATAGTTTTACGGTGGTTAGGAAAGCTGTTAATGGTAGAAGCTGGGTGGAGCAGTATTTGAGAGCTGTGCTTTGCAACTTTTCTTTAAGTCTAAAATTATCTCCAAATAAAAAGTAAAAAACCAAAACAAACAAACAAAAAAAACCACACCAAAAAATCTGATTTCAAATACCTCATGTTCTCTAACTGCAAGAACAATGGGGCTTGCATTAAAAAAATTAAAGTATAAAGGGGCAAAGGGGAAGTCCTATATAAACATGCAAAATAAAATTTCATATTTCATTGCCTTTTCCTCAGATTTCTGTCCCTTTAAAACAATGCTTATTAAAATGTCAGAGGACTGTTCTATGCCATTCTTTGTGTTTCCTTACATTTCAAATGGACCGATTATAATAATTCTCCCTTTACTGTTTCAGAGACACGAAACACTGAGTAGTTGATGCCTGAACTCTTCCTGATATTTCTGCATCATAGTTGAGATTTTATTTCTGATGCCTGAGGACCACTGAGACAGGCATACACTCAATCAAATGTTCAGATCTTCTCCACCCAATTGTAGTTGATTCCTTGTCAAAAATTTAAATGAAAGATAATTTAAATTCATTTTCTTTACAAAACAGATTTTTGCTAATTTATAAAATGTAATTAAAATGTTACCAGAATGCAGTTACTCTTGGAAATACTTCTCTGCAGATTCTCATTTTTGCAAAATAGATATGTCTCATTTAACTTTTATGAAAAATGGTTAAATTTTCAAAATTGGTTTCAGATGCTATCCAGTTTTTTAGTGCTACGTGGAAGTGTCAATAGTTGTAAACCCTTTTATATCATCAGGCAGTGATTCTCAAACAGGGTACGCATTAGTCACCTGGGGAACTTTTTCAAAATAGAGATGCTGTATGCTCCAGCAACAGGGATTCTGATACCACAGGTTACTACAGAATTAAGGGTATCTGGATTTTTAGAAGACTCCCCGAGGATTCTATGGTAGAAGCACAGAATGCTTTGGAAGAAGAGTGTTGTTTATGAGCATGGTCTTTATAATTGGACAGAACTGGCTTTTATTTGGGCTCTGCCACTTCTTCATGGAGTGACTGTGGGCACCACTCAACCTTCCTGTGTCTCAGCTTCCTCCTCTATAAAATGGAGGTTCTAATGCTTTCTGCCTCATTAATTAAAAGTGAGATAGTGCATGTGAAAGTACTTCAAACGAAGGCACTTTTTATTGATCTGTGTTTTTTTAAGATGACTGGATGTTTTCTGGAAAATGCAATGGTGGACAAGAAAGTACTTTAGGCAGAAGCATTAGCCAAGCAAAGAAATGGGTGATGTGGAACTGCCTGGTGGCCGGGGGCGGGGTGGGGTGCTGTAGGAGAAGCTCAGGTGGTGGGTTATGGCTGGAGCATGGCATGTGGAGTTATGGTAGGAGATGAAATGGGGAACCCAAGAGTCGTTACAGGAAATCGGCTACTTTAATCATTATAGACATGTGTGGGCGTCTTGGGGAACAGTATTACTGTGTTGCAACTGGACTAAGATCTCATTTTAATCCCTGTTCCTAGCCATCTCAGATTGTAATCTGTTTTAGAGAGCTTTCTCCAGGATACGATTCAGTTCCTAGTCCCATGGAGATCCATTTTATCCTCAAATTGCCACTGCAGTAGGGGGAAGCTGGGACACCTATGTGAAGGAGCATATAGTAGACTAAGTACTAAGGTGCTGTTCTATACTCTGGGGTCCTCTGACCAGGGCACACAATAACATTATATCATTATGTCATTGAAAAAGTGGCTCTTTTTTTTTTTTAAGTGACTTATTCCAAACAAGTTTACGAATACAACTAGGGCTCACCTAAGTTATGAAATTCTCATACATATAGTGGCAATTGCATGGTCTTTAGGCTCAGAGAAGTATATTCCTGCAAACTATAGTAGAAGTACAATGAAAGAAGGACTTTTCAGAGACTGAGAAATTTATATGTGGAAAAGAAGATGCTTTGGGTTATTGTGATGTATCATTGTTGGTTATTTGTAAAGGTATAATTGGTGGCAGATGTTGATAATGGGCTATGCATGTGTGGGGGATGGGGATATATGGAAACTCTTTGTACCTTCCTTTTAGTTTTGCTGTGAACCAAAACTGCTCTAGAAAATAATCTTTAAGGATGCAAAAAGGAAGGTGCCCTAACTAGAGATTGCCTTTAGACCAGGCTTTACAGTAATGAAATGGAGCTACCACAGCTGTTTGCTGAGACCTAAAGATCACAGTTCATTCATAGTCCAATATTTCATGAGTGTCAGCTGTGTGCAAAGCAGTGTGCTAAGCACCAGGGAGAAAGAATCACAATACTAGATTGATGCTAAATAAATAGGAGACTAATCAATAAACAGGAGTACCAATAATTTCTTTGCAACAAGGGATATATTTGCCTCAAAGTCTGCAATATGTTATATCTATATGCAAGGGTGTCTTTTTCAGGTATTAAGAAACTCGTTGAGAAGCAGGTTAATCATTAGGACATGGTTGACAAAGATTGGATTTGAAGACCATTGAAGGTTTTTAAAATATTTTTTTAACTCTTTATTTAGAAATAATTAGATTCACAGGGAGTTCCAAAGATGATACAGAGAGGTCCTGTGGACTCCTCACTTGCTTCCCTCAATGATTACATCTTACTTACATAATTATAGCGTAACAGCAAAACTGGGAATCTGACATCAGTAGAATGTGTATATGTATAGTGCATGCTGTTTTATTACATGAATGTGTAGATCTGTGTAACCATGACCACAATTCAGGCACAGAACTGTTCCATAACCACAGCTATCTCCCTTCTGCTGCCTCTTTCAATTCACATCAACCACTGCCGCATTCCTAATGCATGGCAACCATGAATTTTCCTTCCATCTCTATAATTTTGTCATTTCAAGAATGTTAAGTAAATGCAGTCATACAGTGTGCGACCTTTTTAAAGCTACGAGCTTCATTGAGATATTATTCATATACTGGAAATTTACCCTTTCAAAATATGTAATCCATGGTTTTCAGCACATTCACAGCATCGTGAATTCTATCATCACTATCTAATTGCAGAACATTTGTATAACCCCTAAAAGAAGCCCCGTTAGCATTTCCTCTTCATTTTACCCTCTTCCTAGCTTCCTGTAACCACTAAAATACTTTCTGTTTTTATGGATTTGCCTATTCTGTACATTTCATATAAGTAGAATCATTCAACATGTGTCTTTTTCTGAGTGGCTCTTCACTTAGCGTAGTGTTTTCAAGATTCTTCCATGTGATAGTATGTACTTCATTCCTTTGTATGGCTGAATAATATTCCTTTGTATAGGTGCACCACATTTTACTTATACAGTCATCAGTTGATGGACATTTGGTTCGTATCCACATGCTGTCCATTATGAATCATGCTTTTATGTAAATTCACGTACAGGCTTTGTGTAGACACGTGTTTTAATATCTATTGCATATATAACCAGGAGGGTCATATGGTACCTCTGTATTTAACTTCTTGAGGAACTGCCAAACTGTTTTCCAAAGTAGCTGCCCCATTTTACAATCCCACAAACAATGCATGGTTTCAAGTCCTTCTTGTCCTTGCCAATATTTATCTTCTTTCTTTCTTTTTCTTTCTTCCTTCCTTCCTTCCTTCCTTCCTTCCTTCCTTCCTTCCTTCTTTCTTTCTTTTCTTTTCTTTTCTTTTCTTTTCTTTTCTT
>NW_027397135.1:2219159-2292081 GCF_003265705.2 Callorhinus ursinus
CTTTTCTTTTCTTTTCTTTTCTTTTCTTTTTTCTTTTCTTTCTTTCTCTCCCCCTTCTTGCCTGCCTGCCTTCCTCCTCCATCTTTCTTTCTCCCTCTACCTCCCTCCTTTACTTTATTTTTTTTCTACTTTATTTTTTTCTCTCCTTTCTTCCTTTCATATCCATAGAAGTGAGTATGAAGAGGTATCTCACTGTGGTTTTGATTTGCATTTAACTAATGATAATGTTGAAAATATTCCAAAGTGATTATTAGCCATTTGTATGCCTACTTTGGATAAATGTCTATTCAAATGTTTTGCCCATTTTTCACTTCGGTTATTTGTCTGTTATTATTGAGTTATAACAGTTCTTTATGTCTTCTGGATACAAGTCCCTAATCATATATATGACTTGCAAATATTTTCTTCCATCCCATGGGATGTCTTTATATTTTCTTGATGGTCTCTGAAGCACAAATGCTTTTAATTTTGATGAAGTCTCATTTATCTGTTTTTTTTCTTGTTTTGCTTGTGTTTTTGATGTTGTATCCAAGAAACCATTGCCTGATCCAATGATATAAAGATTTATGATTATGTTTTCTTCTAACAATTTTATAGTTTTATCTTTTACATTTAGGTTTCTAATCCATTTAGTTTAATTAATTCCATGAGGTAGTTTTTGCATATGGTGTGAGGTAGGAGTCTACCTTTTTCTTTTTACATATAAATAATCCGTGGCCCACCACCAATTACTGAAAGACTCTTCTTTCCCGCATTGAATTTTCTGGCACCCTTATGAAAAAGTTCATAGTAAATGTGAAGGTTTATTTCTGTTCCATTAATCTGTATGTCTGTTCTTTTGCCAGTACCACACTGTCTTAAACTGTGGCTTTGTCAGAGTTTTGAAATGAAGAGGGAGTACCCCAACTTTGTTTTTCATTTTCAAGATTTTTTTCCCAGGTCTTTTGCATTTCCACATAAATTTTAGGAGTAGCTTGTCAGTTTCTGCTAATTAGTTAGTTGGGATTTTGATAGAAATTGTGTTGAATCTGCAGATCATTTTGGTAGTATTGCCATTTTAGCAAAAGATGCTGTCTTTCCATTTATTTCATCTTCTTCAATTTATTGCAAAATGTATTTTGTAGTTTCAGTGTGCAAGTCTTGTATTTCTCTGGCCAATTTTGTACTTGAATATTTTACTTTTTGATGATACTGTAAATGGAATTGATTTCTCAATTTTACTTCTATATTTTTAATTACTACTGCATGGAAATAAAATGGATTTTTCCTTCAATCATGCTGAATTCATTTATTAGTTCCAAGAAAATTTTTTAGGAGGCAATGTGGATTCCTTGGGAATTTTTTGTATATAAGATCATGGTATCTTCCTATGTAATCTGGATGGTTTTTCATTTCAATTTTTGCCTGAATTCCTTAGGTAGAACCCCCAGTACTATGTTGAATAGAAGTAGCAAGAGTAGACATTCTTGCCTTGTTCCTGATATAAGGAGCAAAGCATTCAATTTCTTACCATTAAGTATAACATTTGCTGTGGTCTTTTCCATAGATGCCTTTTATCAGGATTGAGGAAGTTACTTTGAATTTGTTTGTTGAATGCTTTTTATCAGAAAAGAGTGTTGCTTTTCTGTGTCTATTGAAATGATCTGTAAGCTTTGTCTTTTTTTAATTGATATGGTGTATTACTTTAATTGATTTTCAGATGTCAAACCAAACTTGCATATCTGGGATAAATTTCAATCAGTCATGGTATATAATCCATTTTATGTGTTGCTATGTTTGGTTTGCTAGTATTTTGTTGAGGATTTTTTTTTTTTGGTCTGTTTTCATAAAAGTATGTATGTATGCATGTAGTTTTCTTATGTCTTGTTTGGTTTTTGTTTCAGGGTAATACTGGCCTCATATAATGATTTAAAAACTCATATAATGAGTTGGTCTCATATATGTATATGTTTAATAAGGTTTCCTTTGTATTTAATTAAGAGAAGAAAGAAGAAATATACATTTATTATGTCTTTCATATTTTGATACTTGCCTTTACTGGTTTTTCCATATGGACTAGAAGAACTTCCTTTAATATGTCTTATAAGGTCTATTAGCAACACGTTCTCTCAGTCTTTGTTTATCTGGGCATGCCTTTAGTTCATTTACATTTTTTAAAAAGATTTATCTATTCATTTTAGAGAGGGGGGAAGGGCAAAGGGAGAGGGAGAGAGAGAATCTCAAGCCAACTCCCTGCTGAGCATGGAGCCTGAGATAATGACCTGAGCTGAAACCAAGAGTTGGAAGCTTAATTGACTGCACCACCCAGGCACCCCAGTTCATTTACATTTTTGAAAAACTGTTTGAAAAATAATTATTTGACAAATAATTTTATAAGATGTATGTATGTAAGATTCTTGATTGACAGGTTTGTTTGTTTTTTTGAAATTTAAAAATTTTTCAATATAACATCCCCTGCCTTTTGGCCTGCATTGTTTCTGATGAGAAATCACTTGCCAATCTTATTGGCGTTCCCTTTTTGTTTTCCAAGTTGTTTTTTTCTTGATTTCAAGATTTTCTTTTTGTCTTTGGTTCTCAACATTTTGATTAAGATGTGTCTGGTTTAGATCTCTTTAAATTGATCCTAGTTGGAGTTCGTTGAGCTTCTTGGATGTGTAGATTAATGTTTTCATCAAATTTGGGAAATTTTTAGCCATTTTTTATTTAAATATTTTTGTGTTCCTTTCTTTCCTCTTCCCTGGTACACTCATTATGCCTATGTTGTATTTAATGGTATCACATTTTTCTGAGTCTTTTTATTTTTCTCCATTCTTTTTTCTGTTTTTCAGACTGTATAATCTATCAGTTTATCTTCAGGTTCATTCATTCTTTCTTCTCCTACTTCAAATTTACTTTTTAGCCCCTCTAGTGAATATTTCATTTTAATTATTGTACTTGTCAGCTCCAGAAGTTTCATTTGGTCCTTTTAAAATAATTTCTTTCCCTTTATTGATATTCTCTATTTGGCAAGACCTTTTCATCATTCTTTCCTATAATTCATTAGGCATGGTTTCCTTTAGTTTTCCGAACATACTTATAATGCTTATTTTGAAGTCTTTATCCATTAGGTCTGACATCTGGATACTCTCAGAAGTCGTTTTTATTGCCTACTCTTTTTCTTGTGTATGAGTCACATTTTCATGTTTCTTTGCATTTGTCATCATTTTTGTTGAAAACTGGGCATTTTAGATAATGTATTATAAGCAATTTAGGGTACAGAGTCCCTCACCACCACTCTGCAAGTGCTTGTTGTTATTTCTTGTTTATTTGTTATTGTCATTAGACTTTTCTGGTCTGATTCAGTGAAGTCTCTCCTCTCCCTCCCCCCTTACAGTTTGAACCCTCTGATGTTTATATTCAGAAGGTGTCGCCTTGGGCATGTGTAGTCTCAGCATAGGCTTACAGGGGTTTTAGCAGAGCTCTCTTTGATTTTCCCTAATCGCTCTGTTAAATTGTCTGCCTTGATTGGTATTGCATCTGGTTGTTAGGCTCCATTAATTGCCAGGTTTTTCTGTATTGTTTTTAACAATGCCTCTGGGCATGAATAGCCCTATAGTCTGATCAAACTAAATTGGTTCCCCTTTGAGGGGATAGTTTTCTGAGGCCCGTCTTTGTGATTTGTTCTGACCCCAAGAACGGGTCTATTTAGTTTTCTCTTTCTTTGGTTCTCTCTGATAAATAAGCTGGCCTCCAGTTTACTTTTGTTTTGCTTTCATATAGCTGCTAGCCTCCTATTAATTTCCTACCAGCAAATTTCCATTTTTTTTGAGAGCATCCTTAGTCCTGAACTTACCCATTCTCTTTCCAAATACAGTCAATTCCTTTGGGAGAATTCTTGATCTTTCCATTCTTATTGCTTCCTTCTCTCTGTGGGCAAAGTCTCTGAGGCACTGTTCTGGAGATGTAGACAGGGACGGTGGTAGGTTCTCAGAATGATACCCCTGCTTTATAAGGAGGGCACTTGGTGGGAATGGTAGCTTCTGGTGTTTTTGTTTGCTTTTCCCAGTGTGGAATCTCTGTTCTATGAGCAAGATGGGACAAGAGTAACTGGGATCTCAGTATTCTTGGCCTGTCATACCTGGGGTAAAGCCTCTGTTCTATGAGTCAGAGCTGGGTAGAAGAAGACAGACCTATACTTCTAACATTTCTTGCTTGAAATAGAGACTTTGCAGTACTGAGCTGGCGAGGGGGCGGTTTGGGTGTAGGGGAGGGTTGGTAATGAAAAATACTGTTGGCTTGCACCTTCTGGAGAAATACTGTAGCCCTTGCCTGGGGTCTGGGTGGATAGGGAGCCCTGTGTTCTTGGAGGCACCCACTGGGAGTGGAGCTTCTATCCTGCTGATCTCAGGGGTGCCTAAGAGAGGGGGGATTGGTGGAGGGAGTGGGTTGTGGCCCAAATGCCACAGACTTTTGCTGTTCTTACTGAGATTTAGTAGATTTTATTGAATAAATATTTCTTCCTTTGCTATATATCCTTAGGATAACTTAGAGAAACTTTATAAATGGTTGTTCTTAATAATGATTTTTACCAGCTATGGTTGTTTCACCAAGGAGTGAATCCATGGAGCTACTCACAGTATCCTTCTGAAAGTTGCCAAACCACCCTCCCACCCCCACCCCCACCATGCACACACATCAGGTAAATTTTAAGTTCATTTTGCTATGTGAAGGTAGCCAGGCACAAAAAACTGTATGTTATATAATCACATTTATATAGCATTCCCAGAAAGACAAAAATACAGAGTTGGAAAACAGATTAATGATTGATAGTGGTTAAGAGCTGAGGTAGAGATTAATTACAAAGGGGCAGCACACAGGAATTTTGGGGTTGATTGCACTGTTCTGTATGGTACTGTGGTGGTCAATACAGAACTTTATGCGTTGGTCAAAACCATACCACTCTATATGAAAAGTATGTAAATTAATAAAAAAATCAACCAGGACATCAAGAAGACCAAAGATGCGATCTTGACTATGACACGCGAATGATAAACTACACTGACAGGAATAGGGAAGGAAGGAGCTGACCTAAGTGACTTTGGAAACCAGTTTTTTGACTGGATACTATAAAGCTAAAGACAAAAATGATGACACGCAATGCACTGTACTTGGTAACTTTGTTTTTCAAGTGGGCGTGGGTTAGCAAATCTGAAACTACTTTACATGTATGATAGGGTTGAATAGATAGGCAGATCTACTGTAGATAATGAAAGCCACGTTTCTTTTGTTGTCAAAGCATTTATAAATAAACATAGTAATAACAGAATGAGCCCTGTGGTGCTAGATTGGAGTCAGAGATATCAATATCAACCATATATTTTTTTAAATATATACAGATATACAAATACAGAAATAAATAGAGATATATGTGCATGCATTAGAAGGTATTCATACATGTGAGGTTCCTAGAAGCAGTGATTTCATAGTCGTCATGAACATACTTAACTCCCAAGTCTTGCTTTCTAAATATTATCCTCTTATTAAATAGTGTCAGAGCGTCTTAGAGTAATAGTTGATTCCAGGGCTGTGGAGGAAAAATTCGAGATAAGGCTAGATGTCAGGTGATGCCAGAAAATATGGAAATACTAAAAAAAAGTGTGGAGACACACCAAGAGGATATAGGAGCTAACCTGAAAGAACTTTCAATGGCCAGAGTTAGAACAAATGGAATAACAAATAATCCAAGCAAGAGCATAAAAACCCAAAGTATTTGAATTACAGCTCAAATAACAAAATATTTATTTTTTCACACTGACCTAATGAATGATTAAATAAATGAATAAGTGAGACTAAGGGACAAGTCCTTCTTGCAGAAATATTTCAGTTAATGCTTGTAGAAGGAATGAAGGAAATAGAAAATCGTTAGAACATCACACTAGTAACTATGGTAGGCAGAAGCCACCAGTGAATGCTTACATTGGTGGGTGAATGTTTAATGAGAAGCAGAGTATTTTCAGTACGTCACCATCCTCCCCCAAATATTTACTAACTACAGTAGGAAGGATAATAACTTTACAGCAGAGAAAACTGGCAGACAAACTTTAACTCTGCAGCCTGGTAACATCATCTGTGATGGTGATGATGATGTAATCCTGAATTAGATCCTCATATAGGAAAAAGACATTAGTGGAAAAGCTAGTAAAATCCAAATAAAGCAAAGCTAGGTAAAGAGTAATAAGAACTCTTTGTAATATCTATGTCTGAAATTATTGCAAATAAATAATTGTAATAATTAAACAAAAAGTACAGTGAAACAACACTGTATAAAAGATGTCTTGGGGCGCCTGGGTGGCTCAGTCGGTTAGGCATCCGACTCTTGATTTTGGCTCAGGACGTGACCTCAGGCTCATGAGATTGAGCCCCCAGTGGGGCTTCTCGCTCAGCAGGGAGTCTGCTTGAGATTCTTTCCCTTGCCTTCTGCCCCTCCCCTCCACACTCGAGCTTTCTCTCTCTTCCAAAATAAGTAAATAAAATCTTTAAAAAAATGATTTCACAAGATGCTTTATGTATAGTAAATACAAAAAATTCTTTGAGCTGAGAAAAGGAAAAGGGTAAGAAAAATCCTAACAGCATATATATGACTTAAATCTCTGAAACAGATTGCCAAAGGAGTAGAATTTGTAATAAAAAGTACTGTGATGATGCCAAGTCATAAAGAAAGACAAGCTATTGATAAGTTTCATTAACTTATAATAGCAAAAAACCAGATTATTTTTGCTTAATAATACAAGTGAATTTTCCTTCCAGTAGGGGAATTGTATATTGCCAAGACAGAATCCATGTGAATTTGAGGGAACTCTAGTGCAGAATTAGGATAATTTATAAAGGTGTCCAACAAACTTCACCTTTGTTGAAAAACTCATTCAACAACTTATTCATTCCAGGTACTGTGACTCATATTATCTGATACTTTGGAATTTGGACCATCTTCAAAAAGAGGAAGCTCTAATAGCTTCTAATTTTAAAGTTTGGAAGACTATGGGAATAAACAGTAGGAAACAGGCTTACTTAATACAGACAGAAAGAATAATCAAAAGGAGATAATAAGGAATTTTTACATTGAGTTAAAGGAAAAGAAAGGCACCCAATTCATATGTAGAGGATACTAATAGCAAGTTTCCTAGACATATGGAATATAAACAAAATACTAAAAAACATTATATCCTTACAATGGCTAGAATATGCATAATTTTCAATATATAGCATGGAATATAATTAGAAAGGCTAAAGATGAGACAGGTTGAAGAAATTCTGGAGGCTATTAAAGTTAAATTTTCTGGGGACACCTGGGTCACTCAGTCGTTAAGCATCTGCCTTCTGCTCAGGTCATGATCCCAGGGTCCTGGGATCGAGCCCCACATCGGGCTCCCTGCTCAGCAGGAAGCCAACTTCTCCCTCTCCCACTCCCCCTGCTTATGTTCCCTCTCTCACTGTTGAATAAATAAGTAAAATCTTTAAAAAAAAGTAAAGTTAAATTTTCTAGGGGCTTTCATGGTTTAGAAGACATTCGGGTGAGAAAATCTTGGTTTCAGTCCCATAATCTTGAGTGCTGGTAAAACCTCAGCTTCATGAGTTGTGAAATGGCAGTGATATTGATCTCCCAAGGTTATCATGAGATCAAATAAAATAACAAATAACAAAACAAACAAATTTGGCTAAATATTAGTATATTTTTAAGAAAATGCTACAAAACTCAAATTTTGAAACTGGAAACAAACTTTCAAGTCATTTGCTCAGTAGGAAGAAGAACAGAACAAATTCTTGGCCTGAATAAACAAAATTCAAGATGAGGGATTTGCCACTCCATGAATGCTCTTGCTTCTCTAATACTTACGGTTTGTGGACAAGTGTATCCCAGGTTAAATAACTTGAATCAAGGGTTTCATTTTTCCCTTATAAGTTGGCAGCAGAGTCCCCAGGGGAGGCACTTACTGCCACATTTTAGATGGCTGGAGAAAGGATGGAAAAATTGAAAAGGGACATGTTCTCCTATAGTTATCATTCAGATTGGCAGGCACAAGTTCTAATATTTTGGTTCTAAAACAAGATTTCAATCCAAAAGGTCATAAATAATTTTGTTGCAAGAGTGGCTTAAAGGATTTAAAATACCCGGAATTATCAGGCATCGAGGAACACAGGGGAGAAACCTAGATCGTGGAAGATAGGATAGATGTAAGTAGAATGGAGAGGGGTCAGGTTAGAGGCAAAATTTTTGTTTCCCTTGTAGAAGGGAATGTCTCCATTCCCTTAAATGTAGACATTTAAGTGGGGTGCATATGAATTTATTGTTGAAGAGTCTTTAAGATCAAGAAGTGTTGACCAAGTGGGATTTATCCCTGGGCTGAAAGGATGGTTCAACATCCGCACATCAATCAACGTGATACAATACATTAACAAAAGAAAGAACAAGAATCATATGATCCTCTCAATAGATTCAGAAAAAGCATTTGACAAAGTAGAGCATCCTTTCTTGATCAAAACTCTTCAGAGTATAGGGATAGAGGGTACATACCTCAATATCATAAAAGCCATCTATGAAAAACCTACAGCGAATATCATTCTCAATGGGGAAACGCTGAGAGCTTTTCCCCTAAGGTCAGGAACGCGGCAGGGATGTCCACTCTCACCACTGCTATTCAACATAGTATTAGAAGTCCTAGCCACAGCAATCAGACAACAAAAAGAAATCAAAGGCATCCAAATCGGCAAAGAGGAAGTCAAACTCTCACTCTTTGCAGATGATATGATACTGTATGTGGAAAACCCAAAAGACTCCACCCCAAAACTGCTAGAACTCATACAGGAATTCAGTACAGTAGCAGGCTATAAAATCAATGCACAGAAATCAGTGGCATTCCTATACACTAACAACAAGACAGAAGAGAGAGAAATTAAGGAGTTCATCCCATTTACAATTGCACCCAAAACCATAAGATACCTAGGCATAAATCTAACCAAAGAGGCAAAGGATCTGTACTCAGAAAACTATAAAATACTGATGAAAGAAATTGAAGAAGACACAAAGAAATGGAACAAGGTTCCATGCTCATGGATTGGAAGAACAAATATTGTGAAGATGTCAATGCTACCTAGAGCAATCTACACATTCAACGCAATCCCCATCAAAATACCATCCACTTTTTTCAAAGAAATGGAACAAATAATCTTAAAATTTGTATGGAACCAGAAAAGACCCCGAATAGCCAGAGGAATGTTGAAAAAGAAAAGCAGAGCTGGCGGCATCACAATTCCAGGCTTCCAGCTCTATTACAAAGCTGTCATCATCAAGGCAGTATGGTACCAGCACAAAAACAGACACATAGATCAGTGGAACAGAATAGAGAGCCCAGAAATGGACCCTCAACTCTATGGTCAATTAATCTTTGACAAATTAGGAAAGAATGTCCAATGGCAAAAAGACAGTCTCTTCAACAAATGGTGTTGGGACAATTGGACAGCCACATGCAGAAGAATGAAACTGGACCATTACCTTACACCACACACAAAAATAGACTCCAAATGGTTGAAAGACCTCAACGTGAGACAGGAGTCCATCAAAATCCTAAAGGAGAACACAGGCAGCAACCTCTTTGACCTCAGCCGCAGCAACTTCTTCCTAGAAACATCGCCAAAGGCAAGGGAAGCCAGGGCAAAAATTAACTCTTGGGATTTCATCAAGATAAAAAGCTTTTGCACAGCAAAAGAAACAGTCCACAAAACCAAAGACAACCGACAGAATGGGAGAAAATATTTGCAAATGACATATCAGATAAAGGGCTAGTATCCAAAATCTATAAAGAACTTATCAAACTCAACACCCAAAGAACAAATAATGCAATCAAGAAATGGGCAGAAGACATGAACAGACATTTTTCCAAAGAAGACATCCAAATGGCCAACAGACACATGAAAAAGTGCTCAACCTCGCTCGGCATCAGGGAAATCCAAGTCAAAACCTCAATGAGATGCCACCTCACACCCGTCAGAATGGCTAAAATTAACAAGTCAGGGAACGACAGATGTTGGTGGGGATGTGGAGAAAGGGGAACCCTCCTACACTGTTGGTGGGAATGCAAGCTGGTGCCACCCCTCTGGAAAACAGTATGGAGGTTCCTCAAACAGTTGAAAATAGATCTATCATACCATCCACCAATTACAGTACTGGGTATTTACCCAAAGATACAAATGTAGGGATCCGAAGGGGTATGTGCACCCCAATGTTTATAGCAGCAATGTCCACAATAGCCAAACTGTGGAAAGAGCCAAGATGTCCATCGACAGATGAATGGATAAAGAAGAAGTAGTATATATATATACATACACACAATGGAATATTATGCAGCCATCAAAAGGAATGAGATCTTGCCATTTGCAACGACGTGGATGGAACTGGAGGGTGTTATGCTGAGCGAAATAAGTCAATCAGAGAAAGACATGTATCATATGACCTCACTGATATGAGGAATTCTTAATCTCAGGAAACAAACTGAGGGTTGCTGGAGTGGTGGGGGGTGGGAGGGAGGGGGTGGCTGGGTGATAGACATTGGGGAGGGTATGTGCTATGGTGAGCACTGTGAATTGTGCAGGACTGTTGAATCACGGATCTGTACCTCTGAAACAAATAATGCAATATATGTTAAGGAAAAAAAAAAAGAAGAAGATAGCAGGAGGGGAAGAATGAAGGGGGGGAATTGGAGGGGGAGACGATCCATGAGAGACGATGGACTCTGAAAAACAAACTGAGGGTTCTAGAGGGGAGGGGGGCGGGGGGATGGGTTAGCCTGGTGATGGGTATTAAAGAGGGCACGTTCTGCGTGGAGCACTGGGTGTTATGCACAAACAATGAATCATGGAACACTACATCAAAAACTAATGATGTAATGTATGGTTATTAACATAACAATAAAAAATATAAAAAAGATCAAGAAGTGTTGCCATTACTAACTGAACTGTTTAATTTCAAGGACTTAAACTTTTCTTGTTTCTACTGTCCTCTGTTCTTCCCTTCTCCTCCCTCCTTCCCTCCCTCCTCCCTCCTTCCTTCCCTCCCTTTATCCTTTACTAGTCAAGCACATGGCTTTTGGAATCAGACAGTGGTAACTGTCTATGTCACTAATTATGTAACCTTGGACAAGTCACTTACCTCTCAACCTTAGTTTCCTCAAGTGTAAAGGACCGGTGACTATAATATTTGCTGTTGTAGGCCGTTGTAGGCTTGTTGTGATGACTCAATGAGATAGCATGAATACTGCCTAGCACAGTATCAGTACATGTAAGGCCTCAATATATGCAAGCTTTTGTTATAATTACGACTTCTGTTAATGTTAATTCCCATTTTTGAGTGTCTCCTATTTACTGCTCACTGTTGCTGGGTGAATTCACATATTTTTTTAATAATCTAAATGGTTCTAGAAGTAGATACCATTATAAATTCTCCTTTATTTGGGAACTTAGAGAATATACTGGACGTAACTTTGGCTTTGCTCATCCAGTCTGCATACTTCTTTCATACACGCATGATGTGAACACGACCTTCAGTGATGTTACCTTGCTCCCTTCCCCACCTCTCTGTTTGGTCACTCCTTTCTGGTCTTCTTTTTGTTGCCACCCACTGCTGTCCCCTCCTTGTCCTTTGATGACCCTGCTGATCTCCTTGCAACTCCTGGCAGGACCCAGTGATATTTGGTTACTATCTCCATGTCTCAACTGAAAGGTGAAAAATGATTTCCTATTAGTCTGTTTTTTACCTCTTACCTTGTCTGTTCAACTCTTTGCAACATTGACCTTGGTGAAGAGCCTCACTTCTATTTTTTAGTTTTCATTTTTTAAATTTTTTATTTTATTTTTTTAAAGATTTTATTTATTTATTTGAGAGAGAGAGAGAAAGCAGGGGGAGTGGCAGAGGGAGACGGAGAACCAGGCTCCCCCCAGAGCAGGGAGCCTGACACGGGACCCATCCCAGCGCCCTGACATCATGACCTGAGCTGAATTCAGATGCTTAACCGACTGAGTCACCCAGGTGCCCCCAGAGCCTCACTTTTTAAAACTAGGATTTTGTTTTTGTTTTTGTTTTTTTAGCCTTATTGATAGTATAATCATGTCCTTTCTCTGTTTCAATTTCATTTTCTGGTTCCCGTTCTTCCTTCTTTTTAGAGACACTGTAGAATAGTGAGAGATTGTGTAGGCTAGAATCAAACAGATTTGGGGGAGAGTTCTTGCTCTTCTGGTTTCTATTCTGCAACTTGGGGCAAGTTACTGAACTTCCTTGAAATTGCCAAACCTCTAGGTTTCAGTTGTCTTATTTGTAACCTATCGCCTCCCTCCCCTGATAGGTTACAGGGTATGAAGATATTTTTGTCCATTGTTCATGCTTATTAACGGCTCTCGGGCAAACAAAATGACACATTATTTTAATGGATGTCAGTAAGCCTCTTTGCTCAGCTACCCCAGTACCTGCTTAATGGGTCCGTGCACAACATAGCCATGATGCAGGGATAGAGGCTGTGGATGGGCTCAGCAACATAGATTTCTCCTCACCCAGGCTTAGTGTCTTGTTTAGTAACTATAGTAGAGACCACTTCATGGTGGGTTGATTACTTTGGATGCATGCCGTCATGGAGGGGGCACGATTTGTCCACCACTACTGATATGTAATCCTGCTATGGATTTGCCTTCCATGCCCATAATGCCTTTGCCAACACCGCCATCCATGGAGTCACAGAATGTATTATCCATTATCATGATATTTTTGCACAACATTGTGCAGCGTCTCACAACAAAAATGCACAGCATAGGCTCTAGCCTATGAAATTAACTTGTCTTTACCCCTTGTCTCATCACTTAGAAGCAGCTTTCCCAGTGGACAAGTGGAATGGAGATAGCAGCTGGTAAGGGTGGGCGCTGTCTTCCAGGATGAAGTGTATGCTTTGAATCAGAGTCCCGTGTCTGGTGCTGTCTCTCCTGTGGCCAAAATACATGGATCAGGAAATCAAGGAGTTAGGAACAGCTCCATGAATTGTAATGTCTGAAAGCCCATTCTGGGAATTTTGGCTTCTCTCTCTACAACTTTAAGTTCTGGGGGTTTAAGAGTCACACTTCATAGAGAAAAAAAGCCTCTACCAGGTGATGAGGTACGGGTTCATTGAATTGAGGATGAGGCAGCCACCTGACTCTTTAGGGATTCAAATACCACTGGATCGACCAGTAACAAAGATGGTTACTGCTGGCTGGGGCAATTGCTCCTGATTATCAAGGGAATATAGGGTTGGTACCACACCGTGAGGCCGGGGAGGACTGGGTCTACAACCCAGCGCGTTTTCTTGGGAGCCCGGACTTAGTACTTCCATGTCCGCTAGTAGAAGTTACAACAAAACCGGATTCAGACACATCAGGAATGAATGTTCAGGTTGCTTCACCAGGTAAGAACATTGACTTACTGAAGTTTTGGCTGAGGGTAGAGGAAACTTGGAAGAGATAGTAAAAGAAGGAAGTTATAAAGGTCAGTGACAGCCTCTCGAATAGCGTAGCAGCTATGTGTATTTTCCTCTTTGTATTTTATAGCTTTTTTGAGATGATTTTCCAATTAGTACTAGGTAAGAGAAAATTCAGATAGGACCGTGGCCAAATTTGGGGAGTAGCATTGCATAGGGATAGATACCATGACTGTTGAGATTTTTTTTTTCCTCCATTGATTTTGAACAGAGGGGTGTCTTCGTTTGTACTAATACAACATCGTTTGTACTAATACAAATTCATTTGCATCTTGTTACGTGGAAACAGAGCTGTGTTGTTCTGTGTTTATAGGAAAGGGTATCCATGGACGTGCATCGTCGAAGGGCTGAACCAGTTGTTAAGTTGTTTTTCAGCTGCATATCCATGCTTTTGTATTCTGCTCTGTGATGTTGGAGTTGGGACTTCCTGTTTGAACCTTGCATAGGGGAGGCACTGTGAAGAAGAAAAGACTTTCCTTGCCAGTTTTTCCGCTTTCTTCCCATGGACTCCAGTTCATTTGGGGTTCTTGTGCTCATCACGCCGGCAACGCCCCCCACCCCCCGCCGCCGTGGCAGCAGAATTTTCAGGTGGCGGCAGCTGAGTCCAATTTCAAGTTTTCTGACACTTGCAGAATTCACTTCAAAATGTCCTATCTCAGAGAAACCAACTCTCCCTGGCCACCACCTTCTCGGAGATCTGAGTTTTAACTCCACAGCTCCTATCTCTAAGGGCCCAACTTTAATAATTCTAACATTTTCTATTGTTTCCCCTGGTCCTGGGAGGGCTAACTCCTTCTTGTAGTTGCTACCTTTGTAATACCTTAGAGTTCTCTTGTCTGTTCAGTTACCTTGCTACCAACTTTAGGGGCCAGGCTTTTTATTTGATTATCTCTGAAAAAGAGAAATGGTGTGATATCTGCCTCTTGACTTGACCCTGACTGATACTGAAAGTCTCATAAAAGCACTTTAATTTGGAGAAAATTTTGTGTAGGAAATGTAAAATATCCCACAAGGGAAAACATCTCATAAATATTTGAAATTTTCCATCAAGGGGGTAACTAGACTGAGTTGTCCTTTTTCCTCTTAGTTTTGGCTGATGAGGAGACCTACTTGCAATCGCTGTAGAAGCAGCCCTGCAGATTACAAGCTTAACAAACTTCTTCCCGCTTGCATATTCACAAAGCATTTCCTGTCTCTGCCCACGAGGGGTTCACAGGACTGTTGTAAGTGGGGCCCTAATACCTGTGGGCAGTGCCAGCAATTCTCTTCCCCAGTGGGAAATTCCCATGTGGTTCATTTGTTAAATTCCATTTAAGAACTTCCAACTGACACAAACATTTTGCTTACTTTCTAAAAATTTCAGGATTCAAAATCTATTACACAAACTGTTTTATGCATAAATGCTCAATAATGTATTTAATGAATGTCTGCCAAACTCTGAAGTGAAGCTGACAATGAAATATAGAAAGTGAATGTCCCTTTTATCCCTATTTTAATAATAAATAATTTCATAACATTATCTATAGAATTCGGGAAGACATGAAGCACACCCTAATAGTAAAGACTGAGGTATTTAGGACAAAGTTGTAAGTTTATTTACTCTCAGCCAATAATCAAACCACCAAGATCAATTTTATATAACATGCAGACTTCTACAGAGTTCTAAAGTGACAGTGTATCAGCAGGTATAATAAAATTATGCATAATTAAGAAGAATCAGAAAGTCTTATAAATTGACATTTAATATCTATCTGAAGAATTATAATTTGTATCTATTTCCTCCACTGGAAGGGCTGTGATCTCAAAGGCAAGAGCATGTGTTAGTGTTTGTATCACCTGATACAGTGTCTGATTGTATTAGTTATATATTATTGCTAAAACAATTTTTTACATTACGGCTTCAAACAATACAAATTTATTATCTTATAATTCTGGAGGTCTGAAATCCCAAATAGGTCTCACTGGGCTAAAAGTCAAGATGTCTGCAGGGTTAAATTCCTATGGGGGCATTAGGGGAGAATTAATTTCCTTGCCTTTTCCAGCTTCTAGAAACTGTGCATATTCTCTCGCTCATGGCCTCTTTCCATCTTTTATTTTTTTTAAAGATTTTATTTATTTATTTGACAGGGAGAGACGCAGCGAGAGAGGGAACACAAGCAGAGGGAGTGGGAGAGGGAGAAGCAGGCTTCCCGCTGAGCAGAGAGCCCGATGCGGGGCTCGATCCCAGGACCCTGGGATCATGACCTGAGCCGAAGGCAGACGCTTAACGACTGAGCCACCAGGCACCCCTCCTTCCATCTTTTAAAGCCAGCAATGGACATTTGAGTCTTTCTCATACTGTACATCACTTTGAAACAGATTCTTCTACCTCCCCTTTGCTCTTTTAAAGATCCTTGTGATTATACTGGGCCCATCCAGATTTCCCAGGATAATCACCGCATCTCAAACACCTTCATTTAGTCACACTTAGAAGGCCCTTATTGCTGAATAACACATTCACAGGTTCTGGGGATTAGGGTGTGGACATCTTTGAGGGGTTATTTTTTTGCCTACTGTCCTGGTCTGTAGCAGAGAACCATTATTGACTCAATTGACACAATAAAGTTGCACACTGTACCTAAAATTAGAGACAGAGAATTTCCATGTAAATATTTACTATGCAGTTGTTAAGGGTATGCAATGGTAGGCAATGTGGTCAGTATTTTTAAAGAAATTATCTTTAAAGAATTTGTTTTAAAATCATTAATTATTTATATATGTTATGATGTTAATGATTATTTAAATATCTAATTATTGTCAAAAATGCTCATTGGTATGTAGGTATAACAAATTTTTTTAGATAGCACATATGTGACTTGAAATGTTTTTTTTTTAAAGATTTTATTTATTTATTTGACAGAGAGAGACATAGCGAGAGCAGGAACACAGCAGGGGGAGTGGGAGAGGGAGAAGCAGGCTTCCCATGGAGCAGGGAGCCCGATGTGGGGCTCGATCCCAGGACCCTGGAATCATGACCTGAGCCGAAGGCAGATGCTTAACGACTGATGCACAGAGCAGGACAATGTGCAAGTTTTTCTAGAATAAATTCCTTGAAGTATGATTTCTGGTTGAGCAGGTAAGCATAGTTTAAATTTCAGTAAAAACTACCAAAATGCTTCTCAGAAGGCTGTGCTGATTTATACTCCAATCAAAATTGAATGGAAAATGCTCAATGTTCTCACACCATCGCCAATACTAGATATTACCGGTTTCTGCTGCTTTCACTAATCTGATTCAAAAAGAGGTGACATCTGCATTTCATAAATGTTAGCACTAGTACTTTCACTTCCTAGATTAAAACTGAGAATGAGAATTTTTTGTCTATTTGTCTTAAGTGTTAAAATTCATTGCCTATTTATCTATTAGATTTTAAGAAGTCCTTACTTTTGTATATTAAGGATTTTAACCCCTTTTCTATTTATAAACAGTAAACTTTTTTTTCCCTGAGTGCTGCTTGCTTTTTAACTTGATGCTTTCTTTAAAAAAAAAAAACTTTATTTATTTATTTATTTTTTGCCAAACAGGACATTTTAGTTTTTAATGTAGTCAAATAAGCCAGGTATTTTTTTTTTCCTTTATGGCACCTGAGGTTTGTGTCTTCTGTAAGAAGACCTGCCCTCTCAAAGCTATGAAAATAGCTGTATTTGTTATTTCTTTGACATTTTTATAGCTTTGTTTTTAGCTCTTTATTATATCAAGAATTTTTGCCTATGATGTGAGATAAGATTATAAAATAACTGTTATTTTTCCTTTTAAACCAGGTTAAAAGCCATGGATCCTAATGACATTGATTACTGTTAGTCTTCATTTTCCTGCTGGTTTGAAATAGTACCATCATGATGATAAATGTCCTATATGCATGGATCTTTTTCTGGAGTCTCTATTCTGTTTACTGTCCAGTCTGTATATTTCTGGATTAGTTTCTTGCTGATTTTTAGTTACCCTAATTGAGTAGTATGTCAGGCCAGATTTTCTTCTTTTTTAAAATGATCTTGCTCATTTCATGAATCTATTTTATATAGATTTTAGAATGACGAGGGATTTCTTTATTTTTTTTCTGGTCTGTTAATTTATTGATAGAAATTACATATATCTGGAAATCAAGTCACTTTTTGTATTTTCTTTGATTTATTAAATGCAAATCAGGAATTATTTTGAAGATGAAATATATAGGAATAAATTAGAAAAAACTACTTTTTTACTGTAACATCTCTGGATATTATTTTTACTATTGCTTTTAAGATATAATCTCATAAAATCTAAGCTGTATTATTAAAAAGAACCTGTAAATTAGAAGAACAAACAACAAGTTTTTCCAATTCTTTTTATTTAAAAAACACTGATAAATCTCAACCCTATAATATTCTCCTTCTTTTTAGTCACTTGAGTTTCAATAATGCAAAAATGTTTCTTCTTAAAAGGGGAGTATGTCAGAGGGGGAGACGAACCATGAGAGATGATGGACTCTGAAAAACTGAGGGTTCTAGAGGGTAGGGGGGTGGGGGGATGGGTTAGCCTGGTGATGGGTATTGAGGAGGGCACGTTTTGCATGGTGCACTGGGTGTTATGAACAAACAATGAATCATGGAACACTGCATCAAAAACTAATGATGTAATATATGGTGATTAACATAACAATAAAAAAATTAAAAAAAAAATGTTTCTTCTTTGGTAATTTTTTTGAATCCAATTTTCTTTTTTATTAAAATATATAATAAAAAAGGAGAGGTCTTATAAATGACTTATTATATGCATTATAGAAAATAAGTGTTTATTTTAATCTTTTTGAAATAATGAAAAAAATTTCAGTAAAATCTCTTTAACTGAAACTCAAGTGACTAAAAAGAAGGGATTTTCTTTGATCTATAAATTAGTTTGGGGCAAATTCACAGTCTTACAATATTGAATCTTCCTATCCAGGAACATGGTGTTTCTCTAAGATTTAAGGCTTATTATATGTCCTTGGTAAGATTGACAGTTATTCTAAAAATATCTTTTGCACATTTACTTTATCTTTATTCTTAATTATTATATGAGTGTTGCTTGAATTCTGAATGAAATCTTTATGGGCTTCATCTTCTAATTTGTGGTTGTTAGCATGTGAGATAGCTACTGATTTTTATGTTGATATTGTTTCCATCTGGCTTAGTAAACTCATATGTATTTTAATAATTTTCTAAATGTTTTGCTGGACATCACACTGTTGGTAGAGAATGCTAATTTTGTTTCTTACACTACATGCTTGATTCCTTATGTTTTTTTTCTTAGTGTTTTTGCCAAGACCTATTTTTTGTCCCTTTTATTCTACTCTGGGAGACTTCTTATGATCTTCCAAATCACTAGTTGAAATTTTTCTCATATGCATATCCACTTTACTATTTACTCATCTGTTGATTTGTTTTATTTCAGCCACATTGTTTTTAATTTCCAAAAATGCTGATTCTTTCTTTTCTTCTTTTTCTCTTCTTTCTCCCTATTAACTGTTATCAACTGTTTTTTTTTCCCAAAGAATGCAATATTTTCTTTAGTCTCGTTGATTATAATTATAGTCCTTTTAAAAGTGCTATTTATTTCTTTCAGAAATTCTTTTTAGGGATTAGATCTATTTGGAACCCTTTTTTAAAAAGATTTATTTATTTATTTGAGAGAGAGAGCGAGAGTGCGCACACTTGCATAGGGGGGAGGGGCAGAGGGAGAGGAGAGAGACTCCCAAGCGGACTCTGCACTGAGCGAGAAGTCCCATGTGGGGCTCGATCTCATGACACTGAGATCATTGCAATTCGGGTTTAGGATTCACATCAGGAGATAAAGCTGGAGCCAGGCTGTGAAGATGTTTACATTTATGGAGTTTAGACTTTACCTTGTCACTAAGGGAATATTTCTGTTGGGTTTTGAGCAAGGAAGTATCATGGAAAAAGTGGCTTTGAGGCTGGTCTCCATGATAAATATGAGAAGGAGATTCAGACACCGTTGGGGTAATCCAGGATGAGATCATAAGGGCCTGAGATAAAGCAAGGGAAGTTGTAATGGAAAGAAAGTGACATATACAAGAGTCTGAGCAATATAATTTTAGTCTTGGTGATTTCTTGGGTGAGAGAATGAGGAGAAAGGAATGCTCAAAAAGACCTTAAGATTTCAAGCCAGGATCACTACACGAGGTAGTAGAACTAAATAAGGGGATAAAAAGAGGCTGTTATTTTTTTCCCCCTGATTTTAGCTGTCATTTAAACACTTTAACCCCATCATCTTTATCTTTATCTTCATCTAATTTTTTCATCAGATGATTCATGCTTAAAAATGTCAAATGATCAGAAATGAATTATTTTATATTTTCTATCCCCCGATGCTAAGAATATCCATTCATTTCCTAAGGCTAGGGGGCTGGCCGCAGGGATAGAATGTGCTGGTACGTGCCATCCTATTTACCACTAGCACTACTCCATGCGTCTGGCTAGCTGGCCCCAGTCCAGATCCCATTCTGGACCAGAAAGAAGGATATCAGAATGGAACCATTTCAAGAAGTTAATTCATGAAAAAACTAGACCTTGACCCGTTTGCCTTTCCAAAGAAATTTCAAAATTTTATGAAGATTTTTGCCAGTTATGGTTGCCTCAAATGTACATGAAAATCCTCTCTTCATTCCTCAGTTTATGCTACTGGTAGGTCTACATTCAAGAAACCCACTGTTCTCATAAGAGCACTGTCTTTTCTTAGGAACTCAGTTTCGCTGTGCCCCGTTGAGCTAGTGGGTGGCGTGGACATAGCAGCTACAAGGTTGACGTAAGGGTTAAATGAGTGAATATAAGTAAGATGCAGAGCGCTTTGCTCACGGTAAGTGTTGATAACTGCTAACTGTTACAACCGTTAGAATTCAAGGGCATCTCTACTTTTCAGGGATCATGTGACATTTAAGGCAGGGGATCTCAAATTTTAGTGTGTATGAAGATAATCTTTAGGTTTTAGGAAAACACAGATTATCCAGCCTTATCCCCAGTTTTGATTCATCTGGTCTTAGGTGGAGCCTGAGAATTTGTACCTCTAGCGAGTTCCCAGAAGATGTTCCTGTGGCTGGTTGGGGACTGAGTTTTGGAGAACCAGTGGTTTGGGGGTTGGGACGGGGTAATGCGATTTGTGTTCGTAATGGAGTCGGTTACTTTGCCGTTAGGAATTCCGCTCTTTTCTGGCCGTGCATTCTGAACCCTGATCTGATGTGCTCTTTGTTTTCTGAAGCAGCAGAAACCAGTCAGCAGGTGACGAATTTCATTACTCTCCTTTCCTTGAATTTTCCCAGGGATTACTAAGTATACCACTGTTAGTGCTGGCACTTTTCTGTTATTTTAAGGATTTGCTGGTTTTTCCAAGGTGGTTTTCCCGCGATGCCAGAAGATGTGAATAGGAACCATCACATGGTGATGCTTGGGTCTATCCTGGTATTTGCTATCCTGTAGAATTTATATGTTTCACTTAATATTAATTTTAATCCCTGCTTTTCTTTCTCACATCCTTTTAAATTCTCATTTAATTAGTCAGAGTTACAAATGGCATCACTTATAAACATCCTTGTGTAGGCAGAGCAATGTGGCTTTCGGCATCTCCGTAATGAAAGTTTAAACTACTTGGAACTCGAGCTTACATT
This sequence comes from Callorhinus ursinus, assembly GCF_003265705.2. Lineage (NCBI taxonomy): Eukaryota > Metazoa > Chordata > Mammalia > Carnivora > Otariidae > Callorhinus > Callorhinus ursinus. The sequence goes on from NW_027397135.1 coordinate 2,240,364, forward strand.
CCTTTAAGTCTTTATGATCTAAATATTCTTTTCCATGATGCCAAAAAGGTTCTGTGTGATCATCTAAAGTTTGAAATTCGTTTTCAAATCAAAGGCACTGCCAAACTCAGAAGCAACTGTGTGAAGAAAATGTGTGGAAACACCAGTCATTACAGGTTGGTTTATAAAAAGAGTTGCAGATTGATCGGTCTTTGAAAAATGTTTGGTGACACGAAACTCTTTCAATCAGTTCCAAATTTGGTAACTCTCTTGTTGCATTAGATTTTCTTTCCTTCACTTTTCTTCTCTTTCTAACAGAGACAGACACATCCCTTTTCCTGCGTCCCATTTTAGATGACTGACGGAAAAGTAAACACCAAATATGAGCATGTGGGGATGGTTTATTTCTTTTTACATTGACTAGAAGGCAGTGTTGAAAGGGAGACACTGCTGTCATTTCACAATGTAGGAAATTTAGAAAAGGTGTGAGAGCTGTTTTAAATAATTTCTATTTTTGGATTATGCCATTCATGAGGGTATGTAGTCTTTCCTTTAGAGAAGGAATTTGTTTAAAGTATATCTGAGATCTCTTGGTGACAAATAAACAATGTGTTCAAAAGAAAGCCCTGTAATTTTTTCATTAGATGATTCATGCTTAAAAATGTCAAGTGATCAGAAACCAAAGACCCAATGATCGGGTCATTTGAAACATATGGTTCTGGGAATTATTATGCATGCCAACGCTAAATACGGGATCTTGGTCCCTTCTTTTGTCCTTATAAAGATAGCAGAGTCCTTAGTGCCTAGCTCTTTTCTTACGTCTCACAGTCAGTGCCCTCATGTTTCCCTGACCTGGGCGGCAGCGCCGCATTGGGGTGAGACAGAAACACTTGGCAGTGAGTTTGCCAGATTTCAAATTTTGACTCTGCTGCTTACTCAGCCTTTGAGCGGTGTTGAGAAAACTACTTGCCTTCCTGTGCCTCCGTTTCCTAATTTGTCAACTCAAAAAGGGTATATTTACCTCAAAACATTGCGGTGAAGTTTAAATAAAATAACGCTGGTAATGCCCTTAGACCAGTTCCCGCACATAATAGCAGACTCAGTCGACTTTGACTTTTGTTATTTACTTTGGTTGGACTTTCTGGCGTGATCAGTTATTTCTCCCGGAGAAGGAAGATTGTGACAACCTCCCTGTAAATTGCTATTTGGGATATCATTTGGGAATGGTAGAGAGTTAAAATGGTTCAAGTATTATAAATTCAGAACCATCTTGATGAAAATTGAGTAAGTGATATTTTGGTCTTGAGTTCTATTTCTGCGTGTGAGAAACTGTATTCTATTACAGTAATTGCCCCGTATACTAACAATGGGAAATTCTTTTAGGCCAGTAGATTTCAGATTCTTTTGTTTAGTGAGATCTGTGATTTTTATTTCTGTTCTGTTTTCTCTGATGAGTGAGAGGCACATTGTATCAGATGTATCAGATTTCTTATCCCAAGTTCCTACTTGTGCCTTGGTTCTTGCACCTCATTAAATCAATAACATCCATTACTTCTTGGGAAGGAAAGCCCCAGCTGAGAACAAGAGAGTCATAATTTGACTTTGAACTTTCAAATAGAATTTGTCACATTGATAGTAATAGTAAGATCGTGGTCTTTTTTTTTTATAAAGATTTTTATTATGTACTGAGAGAATGGTAGAGAGAGAGCATGAGAGGGAAGAAGGTCAGAGGGAGAGGCAGACTCCCTGCTGAGCAGGGAGCCCGATGTGGGGCTCGATCCCGGGACTCCAGGATCATGACCTGAGCCGAAGGCAGTCGCTTAACCAACTGAGCCACCCAGGCACCCAAGATCGTGGTCTTGAAGTAAGCACCTTTTGTTTACAAAAGCCATTCTTTTTGAGAAAGAGAAAACAGAGGGGTGTATATAGTGATTTTCTTATAAATCAGAACTCGGAGGACGGCTCGAGGAGCAGAACAGAGCAGATTACAGATCAGCACACGTGGGAAGTTGCCACGACATGAGAAGGAACAAATGTCCCGGTGCTGAGGGAGTTCCTGGAAGGGAAGTAGGTTGAGGAAGAGGACAGAATACCTTCCCTTCCACATCCTGCGACCTTCAGGTGGGATCTTGCAACTGGGAGGGGAGAATTAAATATTAACAAATCTGTCTGAATTTGAGAACATTCAAAGTCAGTACTCCCATTTACTGGGGAAAAGGCTGGGAAGGTTGCAGACCCTTCCTTCTTCGTGGCAAAATGTCTAGCCAAGAAGCCAGCTGAAGGCTTCTTCTTCCCCATTCCCCCTGCACTATCCCCGTTCTGAGAGGACCAGTGGACCAAAGGAGGCTGCGGGATGCAGGGATCTCACCGCTAGCCACAGTGGCGAGCTTCGTGGTCATTAGCAGTGGGTGCCAGCTGGACACCATAAAAAATGGGGCCAGAGAAATCAGTCTCACCGGCAGAGGTGTCCCAGCAGACAGCAGATAGCGGGACATCTCAGCGAAGCCAGAGAGGACCCAGAGGCTCCGGGAACCAGTTACTCCTCTTCACATAGACAACACCATCTTGGGAAGAAGGATGAGGGGGGCAAAAGTCTTCCTTTTAATGGTCAAGTTAAAAGATTTTTTTGTCTGTCATCAGAATGAGACCTGAAAGGAAAACATTATCAGAGATAGAAGGTAAAGTAGGTGAGTTTACAACAGAAATTCCACCCCACCACAGAGAGTATTAGTCGAGATCACTGTTCTGTGTTTGAAAGTACGTGAAAGGTTGAGTTTTCCAAGGCCTGGAAATGTGGCAAAAAACACAGCTCGTTCAACCCCACGGTGGAGCACATGCCCCCAGAGTCCCACTGTTTGGAGGTTTATAATCTAATTGCTCACCTGACTCCAATTTCTCTCCTTTAAGTTCTATCCTGCATGTTTCTGCCTCTTTTGTCGAGTAGTTCCTTAGCTGAAGAACCTCAGTGATGCCTGTATTTGTACAGGTATGAAGTACTGTTACTCACTCTTGAGGTTTATCGGTTTCTTGCTTTATTGCTATTTTTTGTCCCTTTTGAATGGTTCTAATTATATCAAGTTGGGAGTAGTTGTTCTGTAATTTTTAGCTACAGAAAATGACTATTTGGAATCTGTTATCTTTCTCTGCTATTACTGCTATTTGATACATACTATGTACGTCTTGGCGTGAAGATATAATTGTTTTAATAAAGAAGCATATGGACCAATAGCAGGAGATGTATACATAACCCTTCAAATTCTACTGCTAAGCAATTGAAGTCAGTGACCATGCTGAAACTTGAGAAAAGCATGCTTACCATTTGGTTTTGTGGTATACTGAAGTCTTGTATGTCGGTTTTCCTGTTTCATGGGATTTGTAAGCTGAAAGACCTTGATGCGAACTTAATACAAACAAGATAAAACATTCTTAACAGAGTGTGCTGACCATATGTGGGGTTCATTTGATGGTGATTTCGTTTTCTTTAGAAAACATCTCAGGAACACCAGCGGTTATTGTTCAGAAGTTTAAATCGCAAGACTGAAGGGCTATCATGGCAAGCATAGGCTCCATCATTTCTAAGGGTTTAAGTTTCAGTTTGTGCTAACTGAATCTGAATCCATACTGTATCACAAATAACCAAGCCCAATGCTTTTCTGCATGTCATACGTTCATTTAATCATTCATCCAGTTCCTCCCCCTTCCTTCGCCCCCACTGTGGGTTAGGTATGTGCTAGGTACTAATGAGGAGATGGAAGGAATGGAAAGCATAGTTTAGGAACTTGAGAAATGTAGAGTGTGGTCAGGGCGTTGCACCAATAAACAGGTAAATATTACATTTGTACAGGTCGATCTCGGGGCCTAGAGGATGAGCTGATTCAACTTGGAGATGGTCAGGGAAGGGTTCCTTAAGTGTTGATGAATTAATCCATATCATCCAAATAGAGGAAGAAGGCTTTCAAAACAAAGGGGAAGAATGGAGGTGACACCTTTAGAGAACTTCGAGGAGTTTGGTGTGACCAGAACATAAGATGTATGTTGAGAAAATATAAGGATACTTCAGTCTAAGGACTGAAAATTAGGGTGGAAGCCAGGTCATGAACTATCTAGGTTAGACTTCATAAGAACTCTGTCTGGTAGGTGGTGTTATGTCTGTTTTACAGATGGGGAAACAGACTTGGGGAACTTAGACATGCCTATGGCCACAGAGATGGGGGTCTTCTGACCACAAATTCAGTGCTACGACTGAGGAGTTTATTGGATTTTTTTTTTAGTCTCTTAATGGCCTCTTCTGTTTTTAACAATATAATCAGCCATAAGATGTGAGAAAGTACTAAATTAAAATTGCTTTGTGGTTGTGAACAATGCTATTTAGAAAATTAAACTACTGAAAAATGTATTAATAATAATAATAATAATAATAATGTATTTCTTGCTCTTATTGGAACAGGCAAGAAGTTCCTAGTCACCTCCACGGTGGTGTGCTCACAGTTTGTACTGAGCATAAGCATTTAAAAAATATGTTTCTGCCATGTGTATGGAACAGTCTCTAGCTCAGTCCTTCTGAATATCCACCTGTCCAGAAGCCTGAGAGATGAGATCACATAGCTGAGGGAGCAGGCCTAAGGGATGGAGCAGACTGGAAGGGTGGCCTCATGCGGATTTTTATATGAGGTTGGCTAAAATCATTGCATGGTTTCTTCAGGAATAAGGATCCAGCACTACCAAATGGTTTGATGTCTTAGAGTGACTTTACCACAGCAGAAACATTATGAGAATTTATTTCAGGGCACTTGGGTGGCTCAGTCGGTTAAATGTCTGTCTTCGAATCAGATCATGATTCCAGGGTCCTGGGATCGAGTCCTGCTTCGGGCTTCCTGCTCAGTGGGGAGTCTGCTTCTCTCACTCCCTCTGTACCCTACCCCCGGCTCATGTGTGTGCTTGCTCGCTCACGCTCTCTCTCTCAGATAAATAAAATCTTTAAAAAAAGAATATATTTTAGAACTCTTACAATGAAACAAAACAAGTCAAAACAAAACTAAGCCATGTCTTATGATCCTTTGGGGACCACAGAGGGAAAATCATCTTTTTTGAAGGGAAAATTGACTAACCTGGGGCCCATTCTCCCTAGGAGAGATCCTGTGTTAGGTGTTAGCCAAGGGTAGGTGTGTATATAATACATCTGAAATGGAGGGAAGGAACCTATAGGATTCCTAATGTTCTCAAAGGGACTAAATAAATCAGGAAAGATTAAGAAACATTTCACGTGTGACACCCCAAACTGAGTGTGTGTGTGTGCATGCATGTGTGTGTGTGTATGGGGGGTGGCCTCAGATTACTTTTAATTTGTAGTATTGAATTCTCCAGATTTGATTCTAAGCAGGCAAGAGGTTTCAGAAGACATTTCATATTAACATTTGACAAAATAAGGTTTTATTTTTTTAAATATTGAGCGATTTTCATAGAGTAACATACCAATCCTATTATCTCATCCAAACAATAGTATCAACATTGTTCCACAGCATTAAAGCTTTTGGACCTATAAATGAATGTTTAATATGTGAATTATAACAGTATTTTAATTATGATGAAATTAAATCGATACCATGTCATCCGTCTTTCAGCTCGTATGAATGAACAGTGGTCTTTAAGTTCAGTTGAGTTGGTTAACAATTCCTGCTTTAAAATTTGTGACAGGCTACTAAATCTCTTGATAAAACCTCCCTTCAAGACTTTTTCGGATAATTCAGAGTAGAATATGACTTGCTATAATAACTGTACAAGCTAAGAAATGCAGCAGCTATGAAATGCAGGGTGCATTATTATGAAGTTTGTATTAAATAAAGAGCCAGAGTGTATAAAGGTAATCCAACCACGAAAAATTTAATTTTATATTATCAATAAAATTAAAATCTGGGAATCATGCTTGTATCATGTGTAGGGTTTTTGCATATCCTCAATTGTTTAAGTGTTTCTTTTAAAGAGTAGCTCTTTTATTTTGCTCAAATTATTGGTCTCAAAAGGTAAATTTAAGTTGAATAATATTGCATCCAATTAAGCAATACATATTTCAGAATAGTAATCAAATATCAATAGTTATCTTTTTTTATGAGAGCTATGGAGAAATACATAATCAAAAAGCTGTAGTCTTGTCTTATCTGAGGAGGTTTTGTTGATTTTTTACATGTTTGGAGGATATTTTTTTATATGTTTTCTACTCTTCCGCAAATCTATTTTGAAATGTAGCTGAAGAACCACTTCTGTTTTTGAAGGTAAGAAAATGTCTATAATTCTGCTTAACCTTTTTAGAAAGAAGTCTGCTAACTTCTAACATATGATGAAGAAATTTTGAGCCCAATGTAAATTCAGATTTGCAGAAGAATATCACCAAATCCCTTGATTTATCAGCCACCTATTTGTTTGACTGAAAAATCATTTTATACACCATCCAATGTTTTTATAGCTTTTGGAATGTTTCAATCACACCTAATAATGCGCTATGGTGCAAGTCCAGCATGTTTTTAAAAATTATGTACCTTCTTGCACATTATTAATCTCTACTTGTTGATATTTTGAAAAATGGCCAATCCTTTTGCAGATGCATGCAAAGATTTGCTAGTATTGGGAATGGGTTGCAATTCTTTAATTGCCATCTCCTCTGAGAACTTTATCACTTCTAAATCCAAAAGACATACAAGACAGAGTAGATATATTTATATTTTGCAGCAAAATGTCTGCATGTGTTAATGGCATGATATTAGACTTGGTTTAAATGGTTTGGAAAATAATTTTGAATTGCTACAATTGAAAAACAAGTTATGTAAGATGATCCAACTGTTTTCTACAGTCTCCCTTTAATATGGTTTCTGATGTCAGTTGCATGTATCTGATACAAATAGATTCTGTTTTTGTGGCGGACTTGTTGTCATTCTTGATTTTATCGAAGAGACTGAAGGACATTAAATTTCATTAGCAGTACTTGATACGAATTTGATCTTTGTTATACCAGTGCTTTTATATGGAATATAGGCAAGTTCATAAGAATCAAAGAGTTAATTCTTAAGTTAAAACAATTTTATCTTTCGTTCTGAATTTCAGTAATTTCCAAAAACCTTCAGTCACAGTTGAAAAATTATTTATGCCATCTTAATGGTAAACATGTTTTTAAGAAATAAGATGTTTTCAACCATAAGTTTCGCCTACTCTCTGTTTTTCTTAACATGTTTTTATAACTTATGGGTGACAGTTGATCACAAAGGGATTCATTCCAAAACTGCAATGATTTTAAATATAATTATTTGTATGACTTATGAATATTTTTAGTGTTTTGTGAGTCACTCTTCTCTATAGATTAAATTTTTGATGGCAGGACAAATTCATATCGTTTTAAATGTAATATCCTAATTATCATTTATCTAAATATTGAGATGTTTTAAAATATACTTTGTTTTAAAATTTTTATAATGTAAAGATAATTGTGTGCATACTGTATCTCTTATTTTTATGCATCTCACACTGTATGCAGAATCCAGGTTAAATACAGCACTGTCATCTATGAATACGTTGATGGCAGATCTACATTAACAAAATATTTCAGTTGTTTCATCTTTTTGCCATTAACACTATGACTTGGACTTCCCCATTTTAATGAAATATTATAATACAGACTTTCACTTTAACATTATTGCTCAGTTAACTAAAGTTTGTAGGAACCCCGCATCAGTGACCCAATATTGACTTTTAAGTTTCCAAGTTGTACAAGTGCTTGACAGGTGTTGTTTATGCAGGGAGGTTTCTGTGGAATGGGAGAGGCAGGGCCCCAGTATCATAGGTTTAGGTGTTCGTGGGAGTGAGTGAACCAGTTGGATTCATCTTTCCAGGAGCTTGGCCGTGAATGAAAGGTCAAAGGGATGATTAAAGAGAGACACTGGATCAAGGATGGGAGAGCCTTGCACACTTCCCAGAAGGCACTACCATGAGAGAGGAAGAGTTTGCATATTCTAGAGAAAGAAGGAACAGAGAAGTGGAGTAAGATCTTGAATGTGCAGGGTATGGGAAGGGAGAAGAAACAGTCAAGGAGAAAGGCAGTTTATGCCCCAAGATTGGCAGGAAGAACGGGGAGATGGGTGGTGTGAAGGTGAAGGGAGAAGTAGAGGGAGTTCATGGCTTTGTTCATTTCCTCACTTTAGTGAGGAAAGTCGGAGTTGGAGGCAGAATGATTTGTGGATGGTAAGAGGAGAAGACAAAGCAATTTGGAGGAATGTGAGAATGGAAAGTTTTGGATGGCTGTTCTCAGAATTGGAGGTGAGCTAGCCAGCCAGGGCCAGTCAAGTAGTTAGCTGTGAGATGCTGAGACCCATTAACTTAATAAGCATTTCCCGAAGGCGTGCCACATACTAAGGACTTGGTTAGGCTCTGGGGATACAGAGATGAAAGACCCGGTCCTAGTCCCTAAGGAGTTTACAGACACATAAATCACTAGTTACCACACGGGTGCTGCTGTGGGAGCTGAGAGAGGGATGGGTTTCTCAGCCCGCGGAGAAGAGAGAAGCTGGAAAATTTTCTTTTAAAGGAGAGCTTCTTAGGCTCTTTTATGTGCCTGGTTAGCTTTACTTTATGCATTTCAAAAATGATTATCTAGTTTTCAAGGAAATTAGCAGCAGAAAATTCTAACGTCTAAGTTATGCTCTAAATGACACCCAACAGAACAATAGGAAATAAGCCACAAAACCTAAAAAAAATGAGTACCAACATCTTAGACTCTTTAATTGGTTAGTGACCAAAATCTAATTCAAAGTGGATTAAAGAGAAAAGAATGAAATTAGAGATTCACATCATTGCCAAAGTCTGGGAGGTGCTCCTGGTGTCAGGAATGGCTGCATTTAGGGGTTCAGATGATATCATCAGGTCTTGGTCTTTCTACAGTTTTTGAGAAAGGAGCGTCTTTACTCCCGCGGTTTCACACCATGCCCGGTTAAGTCTGCATACTTCTCTTTGGGAAGGAAACATTTCCTTTTTGTGTAAGCAGTGTGGCAGACCCTTGAGCCCCAGGTTCAGGAAAGCTGTATTTCCTATCAATCTGGGCCAGTGACTCTGATGGGAAATTTTTGCCTTCCTGTGACAGTAGCAGAAAAAAAATTTTTTAAAGCTATTATTCATATTTTGGTTAAAACTAGGGGTAAAACTATAAAATCCACAATTAAACTTATCATGACTTTTTCCCCCCTGTGGATTGCTTGAGTATTTTTTTTTTAAGATTTTATTTATTTATTTGACAGAGAGAGAGACAGCGAGAGAGGGAACATAAGCAGGGGGAGTGGGAGAGGGAAAAGCAGGCTTCCTTTCGAGCAGGGACCCCAATGTGGGGCTGGATCCCAGGACCCTGGGATCATGACCCGAGCCGAAGGCAGACGCTTAATGACTGAGCCACCCAGGCGCCCTGCTTGAGTATTTTTTAGGCTTTATTCATTAATCTTGAAAGCTTCATCTTTATTAACCAAGTAGCCACTAATTATTTAATATATTTCTGAATACATCCCATGTGCAGCTTTGGTGTTCAGAGAGAGTAGTTTAAACGTAGAAAACAGAAATATACATTAGACTCTTAGATGTAGATGTAGACAAAATCATATGTGCTTGTCTGAGCAATAATTTTTGTGGTTATACAGCTCTGAATAAATTATAAAACCTTTACTGTGGGGTCCCCTTTATGTTTGGATGTACTGGCCTCTTAACAGAGATCTTAAAGATTTTGAACTTAATATCATCCAAATGACTATTAAGCACTTTTCCTAATAATGTTTAATACAGATAGGAAACTATCAGGTGGTGAGAATTTAATATTCCTGGAAATTAAAAAGAAACAATCAAAACACAGTAGCATAAAGCTAGTTTTAGACTGACTACTTTATGAGCAAGGGAGTTTCTATTTGGGGATGTTTAGAAAATAACATATACATGTTTTATATAATGAATCATTATGAGTCATTTTAGTGCACACCATTACATCTATTTGAATTTTTCTACTCCTTTGTTGTTGTTAGAATAATAACCAGGGATATCTACAAAACACTCTTTCCTTTACTTGATTTCCTTTAACCCTTTTACAGTCCCAGTGGCATTCATCTGCAGGTGATCAACTTAATTTGAGTATTGGTGTTGCCCTTATAAAAAAAATCAAGTAAGAAAATGTATCTATAGTGAAGCACCCCGTATTGTGTTTTAGTAGTTCAGTTTTATTACTATGCTTAATGGCCATGATAACTATTATTATTTTTGTATCATTTAGCATTGATATTTTTTGACATAAGAAACCATCACCACCTCCTTGTCCACTTGGCATTAATAATTTGTAATGCTTAGATTTTGAAACTCTGTGTGAAAGCAGTTCGAAGGATGCAAATGTTAGGATTATTACCACTTACCAAATAAATGTCCTGGTATAGGAGATATTAAGCAATATAAAAAGTTTAAAGTTTGTGCACAGCCTACAGTGGAAAGTGAAGGCCTAAAAAATGATTTGATCTTTGCAGTCAAAATCATCCTCTCTCCTTCTTCCCAAAATATAGTGAACCAGATAAGATTACAGTTTTGTTCCCCAAGCCTTTTTTTTTTTTTATTATTAGAGTAGGGCATTCTGTCCTCTACGTTTCCAGCCAGAGGTTGAAGCTATGTAAAACAAAATAAACACCATTGTTATATATACTCTGCATGTAGACAAGGTATGTTTAGCTTTTAAGTTACTTTAGAATACTAAAGACTAGAATACGAAAGCTGGAAAGCTAGGTGAGTTTTTCAAGAAATGTTTCTCAAAAAAAAAAAAAATCCCAAAGTTTAAGGCTTAGTGTTGACAATACGATGGAATGATAAAAGCAAGCATTGAAATTTCACCGAGACATTTTCTTGAGTACTACCCCCCGCTGCTGACCCTGTAAAGTGGGTGTGCAGGTGAAGAAAGACGGAATGAGATGCTCTAGGACTGCCCAGGGGCAGGAGGAAGACACACAGATAAAAGATGGCGGGCGTTCGCCCATCAAAGACTCCAAAGTGAAGGCCCCTAACTCACTCCTCCCTAGTCATTGAGATTGCTATTTAACTTCCTTCCTCAAGAAGATAAAAGAGCAAGTAGGAAAATCTGGGCAAAGAAAAATATGAGTACAAATAATAAAATATGCCTAGGAAGGGTTGAGAACACAAAATCCAAAATGCTGTGTAGTCTAGCACATTCAGAAGTGACCTCAGATTTTGGTCTGAGATTTCTAGCAGCCAGCAGAAAGAAGGGAACCAGATCACTCACAAGCATCACCATTTTCATAAAATAAAAATAAACCATTGGTCTAGACGAGCAAACTTCTTCACTGGCACTAAAAGAGAGACATTTCTCTTGTTAGTCCTTATAAATGGTGGTTCCTTGTCTTTTGTCTCAAATGTTAGGCAGCATCTTCTCATTTACAAAGCACTAAGTAAAAGTTGAACATCTCTCAATGATAAGGTAAAAGGAAAAGGATTTGCCAACATTATTTCATCCCTAGAAAAATGCTTCTGACATTTTGAATAATAGAATAGGTTATTGTTTTAGCACTAACTAAATGCCAGTAAAAACTAAGGTGCTGTCAGACTTTGGAAATTATATTAACATATTTTATGCTATTTTGCAAGTTGCAAAGTGCTTTTGCATTCATTATGAGATCCAATTTTTGCAGCGTCTCTGCAGTGTGGATAATATCTCTATTGATGGTGGTCTGCATACTGGTTTGAGGTCAAGGGACTAACTTGCTTGAACTTACACAGCAAGGAGGTGGTATAATTGGGACTCAAACTAGAACCAAATCTTTCTGAAAATAGTATATTTTCCCCACTACAGCACGTGCAATTCAATTTTGCAAGGAAAACCTCCCACCGAATTATTTCTCATAGGTATAGACATTTCTTTCCAGTACTTATTTCATATATTAGCAGCATACTTTCATCTATTGAATCTTCATAATGTGGAATAGGCTGAAGAAATAATAGGCATAATAAACAGCCACCATTTGTCAAGCGCTATACCATTATTTCATCTGGTTATTAAAATAGCCCTATAAAGCCAGCGTTATGGTCCACATTTTGCAGATGACAAAACTGATGTCAGAAGAAAAAAAAATTAACATAGCTGGCCTGTGGCAGTCAAAATTCTAACCAGGTCTGTTGGACTCCAAAGACCTCATTTTGATCACCATAACGTGTGGCTTGGCAGCTCTCATGATATACATCCAACAAGTGTTCATGGGGAAGGAACTGTGAGACCAGTGTTGCTCTGTCCTTATCAGGGAAGTTCTAGAAAGTCGAGCTGTCTGCTCTGGCAACTGGGTAAATGCAGACCTACTCTCTAGGACATATTTATGTTGGCGAACAGGGCATTTCTCTTAACCAGTCTTCATACCCGTGTTTAAGAGCAGGGCTTTGGGAGTTATCAAGATGAAGCTGCGAGCCTGACTTCCATAAGTAGTGGAAGTCTTAAGTTTTAATGACTTAAAGTAAGTAGTGAAGAGAATGTGCTTGCACTCTGACTAGCATGTGTCACGGTAGGATCCCCACTTTAGAATTCAGCACCTTCTTCTTCTCTTCTGGTGCAGCCATTTTCAGTTCAGCTGGCCAAGGAAAATCATGGTTTAAGCAAGAGGGTGAACCATATCCAACTTATTTTAAAATTCAAAGCTCTCATTTTTCTCTGTGACTTTTCCTACCCACTCATATTTCCATACTTTCAGTTTGGTTTTGTGTACGTATCTTGTCTCTCCTCAGGTGCTGTGGTAGGCACTGTAGTGAGTGCAAAAATGAGCAAAAAACAAATCAAAACAAAACAAACCCACCTGAAAGGAATTTAAGGTCTTGCAGAGAGCGAAGAGAAACAAGCTAGTATTTTAGTTAAAAAAATCTCCAGGCTGTGTAAGCTAGATGCCCAAGAAAAATAGAACCATGAAAAATAAATGCATTAATAAGCAGAGAGATGCAAATGAAAGCAATGATGTTTACATTGAATAAAGTAACAAAAATTAGAAAACTAGATAGAGCCAAGTGTTGGCAGAGATATGGGTATATAGTGGCTAACATAAACTTTTGGGAGAGTGCGTACCAGTGCGTTCTGGAGGACAGTTTGGTATTACTTCGTTTCCTGTGACCTTGCAATTCTTCTGTTCAGTATATATCCCAATAAAATTCCCAGACAGGTCTGGAAGGGGTCATGTATGAAGATAATCATTTCTGGTAACCAGGAATGTATTGTCAAAAGTGTAGGTGAAATGAGGGCAGTGCACTTCAGGGAGTGTTTTTTTAAAAGATTTTTAAAATTTATTTATTTGAGAGAGAGAGAACAAGCTGAGGAAAGGGGCAGAGGGAGAGGGAGAAGCAGGCTTCCAGCTGAGCAGGGAGCTGATGCGGGACTCGATCCCAGGACCCTGAGATCATGACCTGAGCTGACGGCAGACACTTAACCGACTGAGCCACCTATGCGCCCCACATCATGGAGTATTACGCAGCCGTTTGAAATACCAGTAGCAACATGGAAGGATCACAGAACAACATGGAATAATAAAAGAATCAGAATAAAGTTTATCATGGTATCCATTTCAATAAATTAATATGCATGCATAAAAACAGTACATAGTTTCCAAGAATGCTTCATAAAAAGATACATATTTAATATATTAGAATGGGTTTTTGTGGGAAGAGGAGAATGGAAATGGGAATGGGGAATGAAAGGGGAAAGAAATACAACACAGGGACAATCCATTAGCCAGTCTTTACAACATGACATTCAACGAGGAGCATGTTGGATTCAGTGCTCTACAACAGGAAAAATAAACATGGAGATTCAAGGCGGTAAGAGGTTACAACCTGAAGAGTTGAGGACATACTTCATAGAAAAGTGACATTTGACTTATGTCTTGAAGGATGGGTAAAATCTGGACAGAGGTTAGGGAAGATGAGAAGCTAGTCCAGGGGATAGATAATGGGATATATGAGAAGAGCCTTCTGGGGAAAATAGGGCCAGCAAATGCTTGGCAGTACAGTGCCCAGGGGTCAGCGTTCAGTGAGGGGGGAAGGCCTCACTCTGGTTGGTGCACAGGGCACGGATTGGGACACTGTAATAAGAACTGACATTTAGCACCAAGTGTCAGGCTCGGTGCTGAGTCCTTCATGCACCTTATCTAATTAATCCTTACAATGGCCACATGACATCTGAGAGTCTACTCCTAACCATCATCAGTCATCATTATTTACCTCACTGATGGGGAAACTATGTCTTAAAGAGGTAGGTCACTTTCCAGCCGCCCATCCTGTGATTGCTAGATTCATGACGAAAAACCTGTGCCCTTCACCCCCACGCTCGACTCCCTTTCAAGGGAGTTCTCCATCAGTGTAGATGCAGAAGGGCCTGGTAGTGAAGTGGTTAAAGTAGTCCAAACTCAGCCCTATGCTGGGTATGGCTTTAATTATCCCTTACTACTGATTAGTTTGATAGCAAAAGGATATTTGAGAAGGAAGCTGCCCATATTATAAAGTTCTGCCTATATTGTAAAGGCCTTTCTGCTCATGTGTCTCTCATTGAAATGATGGAGGGGCTCTGCCAACATCAAGCTAAATAAGGAGAAAACATTTATAAGCACCCTTTTAACCCTGTTGGAGCTATGCATTCCGAAATCCCTTCAAGTAACAAGTGGGTAAGCACACAAGGGGCAAAACTGGCCCCTTTTAACTACAAAGACTGAGGTTTAAGCTTTATCATGCTGTTTGTCATGCTGCCTTCATTAAACTCAAGCTTCTATGGAGTAAAGATGAGAGAAATGGCCCCGTCTCTACGGTAGAGTTTGGAGTCCCGGCATGCTGAGCTGGAATGCAGGACAGATCATTCTGGTCAAGAGAGGAATAGAATTTGGTTTGTTGGAAATGAATGGCCAGATAAACATTTACGCCAATTACTATGACAGTTTCCATGTTTCAGGAAGTGGCATTTGCAACATGAGAAACAGTGAGGTATAGAAGCCCACCAATGGAAAACAAAAGCCAAAGTGTTTAGAAAGGGCTTTTAGTGACAGACCCAAGTGAACTGAAGTTTCAATAGGTCTGTTTTTTATTTATGCCTTCCTCTTTCTTGCATCCCCACCCATTTCTCAAATTCTTCCTTTGCTATTTACACATCAAAACATCTGGGATTGGGCTCCCAGCACCTGCTATAGGGAGCAGAGATTTTTCCTGCTGAAAATATACTTTCAATGGCAACATTTAAATTAATACCTCCTCATTTCGTTCAAAAAGAATGTGTTTTAAGGTCTGGTTCTAAGCAAATACGTGGCTTAAGAAACAATAAAAACAACCCAATCATCTTAACAAAAGAAATACCCAAACCTGAAGATTTTGATAAAGGAATAAAACAAATGAAGGATTCAACACACAGACTGAAAACAGACTCTTCATAGTTTAGACCTGGAAGACTCTACGGTACATCTGTTTAGCATCTTGCAAGCTGAAGAACTCTGCCTTGAAAAACCTTCTGTACCAATGACACACAAAATGAAAGGTTATGTTATGACTTTCAGATGGAAACCTGCAAAAGTTTATCTGCTGGATGGGACCGTTAACTCTTCCTACTTCTGATTCCAACTTTTAAAGAGATTTTTCATGTGTGAATTCTAATTAACTTCTTAAGTTTATATCAGAAAGAATTTTTGCTTGGAGAGAGTGAACAGGCTGTGGACTGAATAGGATATTTAGTTGTGACCTCCAAATGGAACGAATATCCCCCCAATAGGAATTTTATAGAGTGCATTTCAATAATAAGCGTATATGTCTATATATTCGGTTGGGAACAGAAATACCATATTTGAAATACGTGTGTTTTACAAAGCCTCTATAACTGGTAACAGTCATTGAAAGTTTTGTTGAGATAAAGGAATCTATTTGTTTCCAAGTGTGGGTGCAGAAAAATGCACTTATATTGATGTGGCAAAAATCATACTTGCTGAGGAGGTACTGTCGTTTGTAATAAACTCGTAGAAAAATTAGAAAAAATCCTTTTGGCGATGAGTTTGCTACCAGAATTGTATTGTCTTTGCTTGCAATTTACTTGACCCCAGAGGGGGTGGTGGGTAAAAATGAAAAAGAGCAGTTTCTATACACACCAGGTTCTCCCTGTGCTTAGCTGTCACGTGGATGGGCATTTTCTTGACCCGTAGGAAGGAGATATTTTCTTCTCCCCCAACTACCCAGGAGGCTCGCTGCCAGCTTCTTTGCCTCGGTGCCCCCAGCATCCAGCAGACACATCTCAGAAATGCTATTTGAAGTTCTCTGTGCAGCAAGTGGGTGTATGAGCGAAGGAGAGTATCATTTCCTTCAGAGACATACACACCCTCCGACCCAGACGAAGGAAGAATCTGCTATGCAGCAGGCTTGCTGCAAGGGATTTTCCATGTGCATTTTATTACACTGAAGCTGACTGTGGTGACAAGCTACACATTAAATAGCTATCTGTCTTTTCTGAAATTTCACATTCTCTTCTCTTTTGTAGGGAAAGTGATGTAATACTCTGTTGCTTGTGTAAACAATATCATTTAATTAGAGGGTGTCTGTTTTCTCTTGCATACCGTGAACGCTGCATTCTCCTCGCTTGGATGCCATCATGCACTTGGTTGCACGCCGATGACCTGTGCTCTTGGGGACAGTGAGGTGCGCATACTGACACTGTTAGTAGCCAGAAGTTTTCACTGGGGAAATAAGTTTAGGATACTGTTATTAATTTGGTTTAGAAAATTGCTGCAGAGCACTCCAATGAATAAGACGTAGCAGAACACATGGTCTTCGTTATTCAATAACTATCCCTCTGCAAAGGAGACATGGTCTATTTCCCATTTGAGAAGGAGCTTACAACAAACTAGTAAATATGGAAAAAGGGCTACACATGTACTATAATTTTATTGAAGAATGCTCCTCGTGCACTTATGTAGCCCTCCCCCACCCCGGCACACTCACACAACTTGTCCACATCGGATGTATTCCCAGCTTGCATTAGCATAATCATTACCACATTATAAACAAGCCTGTGGAAAAATAGCCTGAGAGATTTAGATGGCTCGTTTTATAAATGAAGGCAGGTGGGGATGGAGAGCCAGATATTTTGGGAACAAATGCTTTTTTTTTCCTCCCTCTTTAGAAATAATAGGTTAGATCTCATAAACCTCAATTAATAACATGAACTGAGGAGGCGGAGTTGAAAGGAGTCATGACACGTTCGGTATTCCTGGATCAAAGTCAACCAAAGGCTTACCGTGGAGTCCCTCCACTGGAAGAAGTTATAGTTTGATGATGGAAATGCTGAGCCTCCCTGTCTTCTTTCCTATTGGAGAACAAGTGGAATACTTTTCCTCTGGTTTCATACAGTTCCTGTTGGTCAAGGTCTCTGGCTCTTTCTTTCTTTCTCTATTGTACTTTTTCCTGGAGTTGACCAGATGAGAAATCTGGACTTAATAGCTAATTCCAAGTTTACTGCCAAGACCAGAAATAAAATATGATGCAAAATATGGCCTTACCTGAAAGCTTCAGGACATTAATGCTGTTAGATCCAGGTTTAATTGTAAAAATAACCCAAGACAGAGGAAGGAAACGAGTGTTATGAAAATAAGAGCTGGTCCATGTGTCCAGGTTCTAAGAGATCAGACAACAGGCTGAAAAGAGATTTAGCATGCTCTCCTTTTTTTGTATTTCTCTTATTCTATTGATTTTTATAGGCATACAGAGAATAAGTAAGTATGCTAGCCACAGAAGGATCATGGGTGTGTTCTTTCAAACTTCTGGCTCTCCATCCCCACCTGCCTTCATTTATAAAACTACCCAGAGAACCGTATGATTAGGATAAAGATGGCATTGGTGAGTGCGGTTGAGGCAATACCCTCTCTGTGGGCTTATTACATCTTCTGTGGCCTAGTGATTTGTTTTGTAAGTTGCCCTAATTTGATCAGATGGGCTTAACTGGCTGTGCCTCTAAAACCAGGATCATATATAATATGGATCCCAAGAATTTCAGCATCCAGGAAGTTAATCTTCGAGCACAGTACTCAAGTAAGTGTCTCTCAACTTTGACATGAGATTTCTAGTTGGAATGAAGTTAACAAGGCTCTCTCTTCTCCTAGGCTGTCTTGGACTCAGATATAGGTAAACATCGTAGATAGCAGACCTATGGGAAGGGAATGCCCACCTATCAAACTGGCATGACCATCTGCTTTACTGGAACCTCACTTAACCCCCGTGCAATATCCTCAAATTGCATCAAGTGCTGAAATTACTTAATATTTCATTATAAATAAATTATCTGATATGAAATGTGTTATTCTCATAAATTGGATTTTTCCATGATTAAGAAAGAGAATTAGATTAAAAACGGGCCTGTTTCAAAGCGACGTGGCCAGTTTTCCTTTATATGTTTGCTAAGTTAATAAAGTAATTGATACTGCAGAGACTTTGCCAAAAGGCAGGGCATTTTCAGGCCTTACAATTAAACCATCATGTCCACAAGAGCTTGCTTAATGTATTATTTATGGAGCACGGATGGGATATTCAGTGTAGCATAAGAACAAAGTGAAGCCAGTGTATCCACAGTGTGAGTAAAAACATCTAAGTATTATTTTCTATTGATAATAGAAGCTCAGATTTATAGAACAGAAAAGGACCCTGGAGGATTTCTGGTAATAACTCATTTTATAGATGAAGAAGCAGAGGCTGAGAGAGGGGGAAGTGACTGACTTACCCCAGGGCAGAATAGCTCAGCTTGGTGAGAACTCAGCCGTGTTGATTCTTAGAGCACCAGAGCTACCCTCTCCCTCCGGCTCCGCTCTGGGCCATCCCCTCATCCTTTGCGCCCAATTTCTGAATGATTTCTGAAGCATCTTTCCGGCTGGATTCCGAGCCTCTGGCCTTCCGCCCACTGCAGTCTATCCTGCACACCAGTAAAGATGAACCTTCTTTAAACCTCATTCTTATCAAGAATCCCTTCTGTGTATTAGAATTCTCCAGAGAAGCAGAACCAGTAGGAGACACACGTACGTTCCCCCTGGGAGGAGGTGTGGTGTAGTTCCGGGTTGAGTGTGTGGGTCCGAGGACCAGGAGAGCCAATGGTTAACTTCCAGTCTGAGGGCACGAGAAGACCAGTATCCCAGCTCAAACACGCAGACAGGTGAAGCTCCCCCTTCGCTCAGCGTCTTTGTTCTATTCAGGCCTTCAGTTGACTGGATGAGGGCCACCACATTAGGAAGGGTGATCTGCCTTATTTAGTCGGTGGATCCAAACGTTAATATCATCCAAAAACATCCTCACAGACACATGCCTGTTAATCTTTGACCAAATATCTGGCAACCTCATGGCCCAGGAAAGTTGATGCATAAAACTAACCACCATACTTTCCTTAAGAAGGTATAATGACTATGTCTTCTTCTTCTTTTTTTTTTTTCTTTTTAGCAGAGCTTTTTATTCGTTTCACAACTCTTATTCATTTCAAAACTCTTTCTTAATCTTATTATATCCTCTCTTGGACACGGAGAGAAGAGAAGGGAAGGCTGACTTTGAGTGCCAAATTGCTCTGAGGCACTATGAAAGTCTTTTAGGATTTATTTCTATTATAAAATAAATACATGTTTATCATAAAAAATGCAGATATTAGAGATAAGCAAAAGAAGGAAATAAATGTTTTCCTTAATTCAAGAGGCAGAGGTAAACTCTATAGCCTTTTAGACTTTTCTGTAGGTAGTTTTATAAAATATTATATATAATACTCATTCTCAGTGTTATCATTTTTCATTTACACACCCAAATACCTCTGATAGGAATATTTTTCATCATTTCACAGTATTTCCTTTATGAATGTCCCATAATTTCTTAATTCAGGATTGAATACCAAGATAATTTCCATTTTATGCTGAGACACCACTTTGTACATGCAGCCTTGCATACATGTCTAATTATTCTTTTATAAAAAAACACAGGTGAATTTTTATTTTCTTGATCACATCAACGCCAAAACCATTTTGCCTCGTTTTCACCTTCTCATCCTATGTTTTCTACAACTTTCTAAAACAAATCTTTTAATTTAGTGACCCCAGTTTTATACTGTCATATATTCTTTACTTTTTCACATGTATTATTTTAGTCCTCCAGAAAAGCTGTCAGCATCTTGAAGGGAAGAGTCATATTTTATATTTTCAAGTAAAGATATAAACAAATAATCACGTAATTAATTGGAGTTGTTAATGAAACGTACTGTGGGTTATTAGACTATTTTTAGTTCAATAGTCTGAAACCTAAAGAAGTGATCTTATAGAGTTCCTATCAGCTTTGAAAATTTGGTAACTCACCACTTAAATATAAATAATGAGTTTCCATCTTTTGGCACATATTATTGAGTACTTTGTGTAGATTATTGCAATGGTCATGTTTGAGATTGCAATGAAGCACAAGAGACTTTCTACATGTAAAAATATAGCAAACAACCTAGGTCATGTATAATTATTGTAAAAAATTAAAAATTTATTATTAAAAAATTATTCCGGACACTCTTGTGCTTGCTCTGGTATGATGTTCCATGAAGAAATTATTCCACTTAATGAATGGCATGAAGGTTGCCCTTTTTGACTGTGACATTCACTGTCACTTTATTGTTTGGATTTTTATTTGATATTTGGTCTGATGATCTAGGCTTTCTATAGACTTGATTAATAAAGTATGGATAGAAAATATTATTGCGTTCTAAAAATAGAACTCTTTTCTGATAATTATGAATAAATACTAATAGGCCTTGGACTAGTCACTAAATTTAAATTGAATATGAAATTAGAACAAGCATTAAATAAATGCAAGGGTAGGCCGAAACTTTGTTTAGGGAGAAAACACCTAGATGGTAAGACTCTGCCTGCAGATTTTATTATCCAGTTGGAGATTTGGACACATACAACTCTCTAGTATGTCAGTTTCCCAAGGAGATGCAATTAGGCATTAACAGAATTCAAGTATATAAGCAGGGGTAATTACTGTGACTAAGAGGATCCGGGAAAGATTCACTGAGGAAAAGACCTGGGAGCAGGACCTGAGAGAGAAGTAGTATTGGGTGTGCGAGTAGTGGAAAGTGAATTGTAAGTGTTCAGGATAGCATGAAGAGGCAGTATAACCATCTGAACATATTTGTTCCTAGAATGTTGAAGGGTCTAGTATAGTGGGGGAAAAAAGATGAGGGAGGAGGAAAATGGTAGAAGAAACAAAAATGGAAATGTAGATTGGGGTCTGATTCTGAGGACTATTCAATATTGCTCTAAGCAGTTCAGAATTCATTCTGTAGGTATTGAAAGGCAACTCTGGGACAGGATTTTAAACAGAGAATGACATGATTGGGCTTATTTCTTAGGTTAATACTCTGACTTTGTCACAAAAGATAACTTGCAGGGCCCTTGGGTAACTCAGTCGGTTAAGCTCAGGTCATGATCTTTGGGCTGTGAGATGGAGCCGTGGGTTGGGCTCTGTTCTGGGTGTGGAGCCTGCTTAAGATTCTCTCTCTCCTTCTGCCCCTCCCCCCCCCAAAAAGAACACAAAACAACTGTCATGGATTTTATCCTTGACTTTGGATCTTCCAGTGCTTTTATGAGATATTAGTGCCTTGCGTCTTCCCTTCTGCTATTGGTTGTATCTCTTTATAGAAGGCCATGTTTGTATTGTCATAGGTGCTGCTAGGGGTACCCAGTATTCCTGATCTCTAGCAGTCCAGATTTCATCTTCTCTTCAGTACCTAGTCTTTTATGAGTTTGCATTTGCTCTCATGGACAGGTTCTTCTCTCTTCTACCTCTGGTCTCTTTTGACAGGAAGGCAGGAACAGAGGCAGAGCCAATCAAGAACTGTCCATTCCTGCTTGGGTGGAGAACAGCTACTGCTCACATTTGTTATCATAATATCCTTATAGGGTCTTATCCTGAGACTTAAAACCAACACAGATTTATCTGAGCAGCATGTAATCATACACTGTGGAGAAAACATTAACTAAATTTATGAAATGACATATAAACGTTACCAACAAGTACACATATACCAATATACTTCTTCTTGGCCCTCAGGCTTAGAGGGGAAGCTCTAAGCTTCTGGGGAGGGAAGCTCTCCCTCCCCAGAATAGCCATGGCTCTTTCCCCTTTCTGTTCCTCTCACGCTCTCTTTTCTGTCCTGCCAAGGTGCTCTAGATGTCTTGCAAGGTTCACATACGTTTCACCTCTGTCCTCAGGACCCATTTACTATATTCCTAGAGTTCTCCTGGCTAGGAAGTCTTATTGGGGCCCTTTCCCTTCTTCCTGCTTTCCCTTTTACTCATTTCGCCTGTTTCCTTTTTCTCCTCTGTGGTTTTTCTCCTTCCTTGGCAGCTTGCGACATGCCTTTCATCAGCTGTGTCTTTGCAGTGTCTTTGCAGTGACTTTGTGCTCAGAGGCCCTCACCAAGCCCTTTCTAGGCTCCCTGCATTCAAGCAGGCATGCTCTCTGGCTGGCGGGTACCCCTCAGACCCCCTCTTGATTGTTCTCTCAGGTCACTTTTGTTTTTATAGATTACAACTTCCTTGTTCTCCTGTTCCCCACTTTGGTTAAATCCTCAGTGAGGGTTTTGGCCTTGTTGAAAGCTGCTTTCTGGTCTAAAAGACAACTCGGTTTCTGCTGAATATAAAGTTTTATTTATTTTCCCTCAGAATATACTATCTCTTTGGAGGGAGAGAATCGACTTCCAGGCTGAACGCTACTAGGAATACCATCACCTCTATAAATACGTTCAACCTATACGTGCACATAACTTTAAAACATATTTTATTTTATTTTTTTATTTTATTTTATCTTGTTGCAAACAAAGAAGGGGTTCAGTGAAATCATGAGGAGAAGTATACAGTGTAAACCAGAGAAGTAAATATATACTGTGCTAGGTCGTAATAAATATTGACAATCCAGACTGAAGTCTATTTATTTGTTCACAGAACACATACCAGTGGGATGTGGTATGTGCTAGGTTCTGTGGAAGTGAGGCAGTAGGAGACTTACTCTCTGTCCACAAGAAGTCAGTCTAGTTGGAGGGACAAACGTGCATAGGGATGATGACAGTGAGGTAGGATGAATGCCGCGGGACAGACCTGGGAAGTAATCTTGGAAGCTCAGGTAAGAATATAACTTGTGCTGACCCAGCCCAGGAAGCGGCTCTGCAGGGGGTAGGGGGGCTCAGTTAGGCAGCCTGAGAACCACAGAAAGACTGGAACACAGGAGCCCTCACAGGCCAGCATCACACCTGGTTTGCAAGCCGGGAGACGCCACCTTCAGCTCAATTACAGAGTTTTTCAGAATCGTTCAACTTGAGCTATGCAATCTTGGAGAGTTTTCCCAAACTTTAAGGATCCAGATTGTCCAGACAACAAAAGCATCTATGAGATGCTTGAGAGTTGTTCTCAAGAGGTCGTAGGTTGCTGTTTCCCCATGTCACGTCGACACTTTCCCTTGACAGCGTGATAGCAAAGCAGTAACATCTGTTTCGGTGTGACCCTGCTGTGAGTACGTTGAAGGGGACAGGCCGTGGTTCAGGGCACCCTGCAACTTGTAAGGAATTTCATATGGAGAGAATTCGACTGTGGTTCTGAAATTAGGGTGAAGAGGAAGTTGCTTTTATTACTGTGGCATAAGAGGCCCCTCTGCCCTCGATTTCTCTTTCTTTTTCTAATTTGTAACCATTTCCTGACTGACGTTCGCATTGCATGCTTTCTTGCAAGTTCCCTAATGCTTCAATCGGTTAGTTACTGGCCAGGGCTGCACCGGGCGGGCCAGCGTCCCTGCACCTGTGCTCACACCACGAATAGATCACAGGGGGCCTGGTGCTGGCCGGCCAAGCCAGATGGAATTGTTCAACCCTGTGTCCTCCGCCACGACAATCATGTGCAGGGAGCCTGCCTGGCTCGCTCCTCTCATTTTCCTTGTCAGCATGACCCAGATCAAAGTGCAAGACGGCTGCATAAATGATAACCTAGAACTTGGCCCAAACTCAGAGGCTGCTATCAGGGCAACGTCCCCCATCACACTTTCCCCAAAGGCACGGAAGGAAAAGGGCAAATTATGTTTAAGTATAGCCTTGCTCACATAGCCGCTTCCAACCACCCCCCTCGCTTTGTTTCCTGAACCCATCAGAGTCGTATTAATCAATTGGTTCAGGGATTTTAGATTTCCTGACCTAATCACAGGATTTGGGACATACTGATTTCTGTTTATATGAAGCTGTGGCCATGATTGCAACATCTGTACCTGGCTGAGCTCACATCTGTCCTTCCATATTCAGGCATTGAGATGCTTCTGGTCGTTCTCCCGAAGAGTGGGGGTGAATGATCTCTGCTTGTGTTGTGAGCAGAAGATAATTTACTTCCGGAATGCGTTTTGTTTAAAACAATATTGACAAACAGTGTTCATAATGGCAACACTAATTTAGGGAAGGGATCTAACAGGTAATAATTACCTTTGGGCTTGTGTTCCAGATTTTTAAAAAATACCTTGCTGTGTTTCTGAGTTTACTTATGTCATGCTATACTTCCTTTCTTTGAGATAAATATTGGCGCCTTAAAGAAAGGAAGACATGGACTGGGGATATAGCCTAAAGTTAGGGAGTAACTGGGAGTTGACCGAGAGGAGTCATTCTTTTAGAAAAACAACACAAGTTTCAGTTAGCAAAATTTCTAGGCTTGTTCTCTAGATGAACATTGCCTCTGAGATAGAGCGTCATATGGAATAGGCCTGGAAGGTTGAGACTGAATAATGCCGCTCTTGCTTAATGCCATCATAAATACTCAGTGTTTTCTTTATCAATATGATTGATTATGTTTTATAACAGGTGACAATTCCTCCCTGGATTTCCAGACATCCCAGCTAATCCATGTGATTATTCTCACCCCTTTCTGAAAACAGGTATCTCTATATTAATATCTATATAGATCTATAGCTCCATATATCTACCCACACCCACACAGGCCAATGTAGCATTAACTGGTAGTGGAAAGCTAAAGTATAGACACTTGCCACGCTCCTGTCATCTTTACTAAGCTGCCACGTTTGTGTGTGTGCGTGTGCATGTGCTCACGTGCACATACACTTGATCTTGAACCTATTTTCACTGTTGTCACCTGGGCCGCATTTCAAATGCTCTGCTTTCTTTCTCAGAAAATGCCGGTGTGCTTGGAAATACTGAGGATGATCCTAGTCAGTAAGCACCATCCCAGGTAGCAGGCCCTGGGACTCACACAACCTGGGTTAGATCGTCCAGGTGGATTCTTGCTGAACTTCTGTGGGTCTCATGCTCTGCACCCGTAAAATGGTGATACTAATGAGTACCACAAAGGGTTTTTAAAAGGAATAAATTAAAAGGTATAATGTATGAAGAGACATGGCTTTAGTGCTTTGAATTCTGGCGCTGGAGTTGGCGTATGTGGATTTGCATCCTAGCTTTGTTTCACAAAAGCTGTGTAACCTCAGGCAATTCATTTAATCCTCTGTGTCTCAGCAAAAAAAAAAAAAAAAAAAGGCGTGTAAAGAGCATAGCGCCTGGCACATAGTAAGCACTTGTTAAATATTTGCTATCATTATTAAATTATAACAGCTATGCAGATGTTAACTTCCTTATGATAGGCCGATAATAAGATAGTGTCTGACTCTGAGGGCGAGTGGTTTTTCTAAGCCTATTCTGACAAGTGATCTGGAGAATTTAGTGGCATGCCAGTGAGCATTTTGTTGATATAACCTGCTGGCTTTGCGAGGGAGGGAATGTATTTGTAGGTTTAAGCTAAAAGTGTGGTCGCATGCATGTGTCCTAAGGACACCTGGGGTCATCCAGCTTGTCCACTTTTCAAGAACCCTTCGATGGTAACTATGAGAGTTCAGTAGCCTTAGTATGGTTGCAGCTTCTCTGTGGGGGTAATTTTAATGACTGTTGTTCTGCAGGTAAGAATTGAATTTTCTCTTTCAGAAAAAAAGAAAAAATCAGACGTTTGTAGAGGAGTTGTATCACCTTAACTGATATCTGCAGTCTGCAGAAAAATGTTCCCTTGTCTTCCCTTAGTTAAATATTTGCCAATTTTATCTCTAGAATTTCTTGTGTATTTTTCTACTCAGAAGTAGAACTTCTGAGCCTCCTAAGAGATTTCCCTTCTTCCAGGATCTTTTCTCTCTAATTCTTTTTGCATACCTTGTCAGAGACACTTACTAAAGCTCTATTCATTTCATGGCCGGGCCTAATGGTTCCTCATCTTTACCTAGGATGCCTAGCCCAAAAATCGTATTTCCATGACTCCTTTCTGCATATCCTGTCCCACTAAACTATGCTATTCTTACCTAAAGCATAATTTTATGTATTATTGTTATTTTAGAGAGGGAGGGGGGGAGAGAGAAAGGGTGGGGGAGGGGCAGAGAAAGAATCTCTCCCTCTGAGGTGGACTCAGTCTCATGACCTTGAGGTCATAACCTGAGCCAAGATCGAGTCAGACGCCTAACCGACTGAGCCTCCCAGGTGCCCCCATACTTTTATATGTTATATATTTATGGTCACTTCTGAAATATTTGTTTATAGGAATTATGTGATCTTCCATATAGTGTTTGGTATATAATTTCAAACTATCGTGGTGCTACCAGACCTTATCTCCTGTTGGCATAAACTGAGTATTGTGAGTGCCTGGAGCTGCCTCAGTCCCCAAGGAAGGAGGAGGAATAAGAACTTCTAGAACCCCCGGGAGACAGAGAGGGGGTTAGCCCCCGTGGCAGTCCACGCCCTCCCCTCTGCTCAGCGAAATTTTTCCTCTGTCCTTTTGTTTTATTCATTGAATTGGCCTTGTGGATTTCTGCAATAGCTGAGCATCGAGCTCATAGGTCAAAAAAGGCTGCTCTCCAGCATGGCTGTCCCTTCTTCTAGTCCAAGATCCACTTTCATCCCTTGCTGTTATTTACTCAAGAGAGGGAGTGGGGGAGTGTGGTGCTGGGCAGGCAGCAGAGTCACTGGCGACCTGGTGCACCTGCAGCTCAGAGGAGCTTCTGCGGGGCAAAAGTCAAGGTGGTGGTAGAATGTGTCCTGCCACCTTGAGCGTGCCTTGGAGTCACCTGCATGGCTTACTGAAATAGACTGCTGGACTCCATCACTGAGTGTCTGATTCAGGTAGGTCTGGGGTGGGGGCTGAGATTTTGCATTTCAAAACACGTTTTTGGGGAACTCGTTATATTCGAAGTACAGTGTTGCTGAACACTGCCTGGTCGTGAAAGTGCTCTGTACTGTCATTCCTCTGTGTGGCTGTGCATGTAGTTCAATTGACCTTGAGAGCTCTCCGCAAAGCTTGCCATTTGTAAGACTCACCTTTTTAGTGATCTTTTATGAGTCCTTCAGCCAGGGCATAAAACGGTTGTTGTATGGTCTCTTCTCTCCAATTTCTTAGCAATTTATTTGCCCCTCATAGTAATTACCACCACCTACACTCTATAAAGTAGGCATGTCTTAACTTTGCTACTTGAAGGCAAATGGATTAGTCTCATTTATCTCACTTTGCTATAACTTTACACACACTAGGTTCTGTTGGCATGCTCTACCTGCATCTCCTTGGAGATTTACCACCCCTGTATATCTGTCCTCTAGCTTCTGCATGCTTTGTTCCTACCAACCTGATTTGCTAGAGGACTAAGTGTGAACTACTAGAAGTGTGAACTATTAAGTGTTTATAAGAACAAACTAAAAAATAAGTGCATTTTCACTTCTTTCAGAAATTAAAGAAAACATAAGTAATTCTTTTTTTTAAAAAAACATAAGTAATTCAAAGACATACTATGTTCAATGATAGGAAGGCAATATTTAGATGAAAGTACTACCCAAAGTGATCCATGGATTCAGTGTAATCCCCATCAAAATCCCAAAGGCTTTTTTTTTTGAAGAAATAAAAGTCCTAAAGGGACTCTGAATAGCCAAAATAATCTTGAAAAAGAAGGATGAAGTTGGAGAAATCACACTTCCCAGTCTCAAAACTTATTACAAAGCTATAGTAATCAAAATAGTGTGGTACCAGTGTAAGGACAGACATTTCATGGCTGTTCCTCATATATGCAATAAAAACTCTCATATATGTGATCAATTGATTTTCAACAAAGGTCCCAAGACCTTTGGGAGGGCAGTCTTTTTAACCAAAGTGTTGGGTATCCACACACAAAAGCTTATACCATATACAAAAATTAACTCAAAATGGATCGAAACCCTAAAATGTGAGACCTAATACTATAATACTGTTTGGAAAAAAAAAAAACGGGAAAATCTCCATGACTTTGGATTTGGCAATGATTTCTTGGATATGATTCCAAAATTCCAGACAGCAAAAGAAAAAAAAATAGATGAAATGGACTTCAAATGGACTATCAAAATTAAAAACTTTTATACATCAAAAACCACTATCAAAGAGTGAAAAGACAACTTATAGAAGGGAAGAACATATTTAAAAATCATATATCTGATAAGGGATTAATATCCAAAGTATATAAAGAGCTCCTACTACTCAACAACAAACAATCCAACTCAAAAAATGGGCAAAGGACTTGAATAGACATTTCTTTGGAGAAGATATACAAATGGTTGATAAGCACATGAAAAGATGCTCATCATCATTAGTCATTAGGGAAATGCAAGTCAAAACCACAGTGAAATACCACTTCATACCTATTAGGATGGCTAGTATAAACAAACAAAACAGAAAATAACAAGTGTTGGTAAACATATGGAGAAATTGAAACCCTTATGACATGTGGGAATGTAAAATAGTACAGCTGCTGTGGAAAACAGTTTAGCAGTTTTTCAAAAAGTTAAACATGGATAATCTCATTTACAATTGCACCAAAAACAGTAATATATCTAGGAATAAACTTAACCAAAGAGGTGAGAGACTTGTACTCTGGAAACTATAAAACACTGATGAAAGAAATTCAAGACAAGACAAAGAAATGGAAAGACCTTCCATGCTCTCATGGGTTAGAAGAACAAATATTATTAAAATGCCTACGCTATCCAAAGCAATTTACAGATTTAATGCAACAGCATTTTTCACACAACTAGAACAAACTATCCTAAAATTTGTATGGAACCACAAAAAACCTCGAATAGCCCAAGTGATCTTGTAAAAGAAAAACAAAACTGGAGGTATGACAATTCCAGATTTCAAGTTATATTACAAAGTAGTAGTAATTGAAATGGTATGGTCCTGGCATAAAAGTAGACACATAGATTAATGAAATAGAATAGAAAACACAGTAATAAACCCACAATTATATGGTCAGTTAATCTTCGACAAAGGAGGAATGAATATACAATGGGAAAAAGACAGTCTCTTCAACAAATGGTGTTGGGAAAACTGGACAGCTACATGTAAAAGAATGAAACTGGACCACTTTCTCACACCACACACAAAAATAAACTCAAAACGGATTAAAGACCTAAATGTGAGAACAGAAGCCATAAAAATCCTAGAAGCAAGGATAGGCAGTAATTTCTCTGATATTGGCCATGGCAACATTTTTCTAGATATGTCTCCAGAGGCTAGGGAAACAAAAGCAAAAATAAACTACTGGGGCTACATCAAAATAAAAACCTTCTGCACAGTGAAAGAAATAATCTGAAAAACAAACTGAGGGTTCTAGAGGGGAGAGGGGTGGGAGGATGGGTTAGCCCAGTGATGGGTATTAAAGAGGGCACATACTGCGTGGAGCACTGGGTGTTATATGCAAACAATGAATCATGGAACACTACATCAAAAACGAATGATGTAATGTATGGTGATTCACATAACATAATTAAAAAAAAGAAATAATCAACAAAACTAAAAGGCAACCTACAGAATGGGAGAAGATTTTGCAAATGACGGATCTGATGAAGGGTTAGTATCCAAAACATACAAAGAACTTATTACAACTCAATACCCAGAAACCAAATAATCCAATTAAGAAATAGGTAGAAGACATGAACAGACATTTCTCAAAGAAGACCTATAGATGGTCAACAGACACCTGAAAAGATGCTTAACATGACTCATCATCAGGGAAATGAGTAAACTCATTTGTGGAATTTAAGAACAAAACAAGCAAGCAAAGGGGAAAAAAAAAGAGACAAACCAAGAAACAGACTCTTAACTAAAGAGAACATACTGGTAGTTGCCAGAGGGGAGGTGAATAGGGGGATGGCTGACATAGGTAATGGGAAAATAAAAATAAAAGAAAAAAAGTTAAACATGGAATTACCATATGGTCCAGTAATTCCACTAGTAGGTACATATCCCAAAGAAATGAAAGCAAACACTTAAAAAAAAAATACTTGTATACCAATGAGCATAGCAGCATTATTCACAATAGCCATAAGGTAGAAACAACTCAAGTGTACATTACAGATGAATGTATGAACAAAATTATTCAGCCATAAAAAGGAATGAAATTCTGATACATGTACGACATGGCTGAATTTCAGAACCCTTATGCTAGGTGAAATAAGTGAGACACAAAAGGACAAATATTAGATGAGGTACCTAGAATAAGCAGATTCATAGAGACGGAGAGTAGACAGAGGTTACTGGGGGGAGGAATTGAGAGTGGAGGGTTATTGTTTCATGGGCACAAAGTTTCTGTTTAGGATGATAAAAACAGTTTGGAAATAGTGGTGATGATTGTATAACATTATGTATGTACTTAATGTAATTTTATATTCAAAAATGGTTAAGATAGTTAATTTTACGTTATGCATATTTTACTGGAGTAAAAAGAAAATGCGTTAATTCTAGTCTTTCCTTTTGCTATTCCTATTCTGTCATTGGGACTTTATCTGTCTCATTAATGTTTCTTTTCTCTCTCATGAAAGAAAGACAAGTGACTTGTCTATGGCATTTAAACAAAGTGCTTGAGTAGCCGTGAATTTGTAAGCATCCAAATAAAAGCAGAGAAATGAAAAAAACACCGTGGATAAACACGAATAAATAAAAAATAGATTATTTGAAAATTCTTTAGGTTTAGTCAGAATTTGTTATAACCCCATGAGTGCAGTGAGTCAAGTTTAATTATCAATGCCATAAAGCAGTCTGAGCCTAGAGTTTTCTTCAGCTTTACCGTTTATGATTTTATAAAAGCTGTCCATATGGGTCCACTTGGTTTGGGCTCATAGGCAAATTGGTCTCCAGCCAGATGCTCCATCTTCTTACGTATCACACCTCTCCATAGAGCTGAAACGTTCCCCTGAAGAGAAACTTTTAAAAATCCCACAGACTCTAATTTAGATTTGGCAATCACTGTGCTGTGATGTTTCAGTGTTTTAGACTTAGCAATAAATAATGTTTTAAGATTTCCCATGCCTGGTGTCTTAGTTGCTGTGCTGTTTGTATCTATAGGCAAAAACCCTAGACATAAGAGTAAATTAAGTCTAATAGAGTCTCTCATTGGCCAAGATTGTTCTTCCCACCCCATCATCTCGGATCCTCCTCATTTTTATTATAAATAGTGAAATGAAACGAAAGAAGTAAGGAGGAGAGGAGGTTCATTTGTTCATGAGATAGCGTTCCTCAAGAAATCAGTCGACAAGTTTGAATAATCTTCATGACATTTACTCTGATATATGTTTGTCTTTGCTTCTTATAACTTTTACATCATTATTTTAAGACTTTTTGGCCTTCATCTGGCCAGTCCAGTGTTGGGGGTCTGTGGGACAGAGGACTGACCCACTCAAATATATATTATCATGCATCCAATTTCATCAAAAGTGATACAATAGGAACTAAAGACCAAATTCTACTTAACAGTAACTTTCTTGAATTCAGCCAGTCTCACACTTATTTCAAACAAAACTACTCTAAGTCCTTTCTGGAACAAGATAAGGCATAAAGAGACAAAACAGTAATATGTTGAACTATTTAATACAAAAAAAATTGAATATGCGATAGTATATTTTTTATCTTTGCTCCTTGGATTCAAATCAGGTCCTCTTTTGTCATTGATCTAGGATTCTTAGGTGAAAGGGGAGTTTGTTATAAATTAGCCTGTTTAAAACATCTTGATGTATGTTACTGGTGGATGTGTTCTCAGATATATCCGTAAATATAATACATCTGTTCATCCATTGTGCATGGAGTTAACCGTGATGAGAGATGAGTAGCCCTGAGTTTGTAGCTAGGTTGACCAAGTGAGTACTTAGTCGATACCCACTGGTTGAAAATCTGAGCATTTGGAAAGGGACACACACATATGCACACATATATATATCCATGTGGGCAGTTATGTATATTCCCCTGACAGTGACATGGCCACTGGACAGAGAGACAGAAAAAAACACAGGGCAGAGGGCAGCATTCATTAAGGTTTTACTTGTCAAACTAATTTCTGGGGATTCCTTGCTCTCTCCACACAAGGCAGAGAATTATTCTCACAGAGTTAACAACATCACAGCATGCTCCCTTATGGCAAGCACAGAACTCCTGGAAAGTCTCTTAGGAGGGATATATCTTAAGTTAAGCTGAAATCCTATACCCCAAAGATCTTCGATTCCGGAGTAGAGATTATACTGATAGAGACAAATTGGTTATTTCCACCCAACCCTCCAAACCCCACTATTTGGCTTGGTATTGAAAATCGAAAGTAAACCTTTATTTATTTACCTTTACAGCAATACTTGCTTGGTGGAAGTCTGTTGATGTGCAGTAAATCCCTAGTGGGAAATTACTAGAACTAACAAGACTAGGAATATTTGTTTTCAAATGGATTTTTAAATTGACCTTGATAGTTTTCAATGTTTCTTAATTAGTGTTTGCAAATCTGCTGATTTTATGAAAAATCTGTTTCTTGCTGTATTAGAGTGTAGCATCACAACAAAATTAGCATTCCATATGTTGTTTTGTTAAACATACTTGGTGACTTTCTTTAAAATCCCTTGGGAAATGTTTTGAAATTTGTTGAAACAAATATGCAACACTTGAAATTAAATGGTGATTATCACCACATTGTTCTTTCTTTAAAGCATCGCCTGTGTTTGGATTCATTTAGGAGTGCTATCACTGAACACATACCCTTCAGAAATTACTCATGAATGGGTAAGGCTTAGATACAAGCCTTTCGACCTAAGTAAGTAAAAGCAGCTTGCTACAGAATTCTAGCAACACCATGATGCCATGATGAAGCACATCTACCTTATCAAAGACTGGAGTGGCAAAAAAAATCATAAAAAAGACTTTATATAGGTTTTCTCTTCTCTAAGTGGAATGAGAAAACTCAGCTCCCTTTTCCCAAAATCTCCTTCAGAACTCTTAAATAGGAACAGAAGTTTATATTTCATCTCAAATTGGACAACTGGGTTGCCTCCCATTGGTAGCATTGATCATTAACACTCAATCGTTTATTGCATCTGAGGTGTGGAAAGAGTTGTCATGTCCAGGTCATCATTTCAGGCTTAAAATTTAGTCAACAAACAAATTGAACATCTACTATATGCCAGTCATTGTGCTAGGGACTGGGGTTTCTGATGGGAATAGCACATAGTGGATCAATAGCTCTAATCTCAGGGCATCACAGTTTAGTAGGCAAATAATGGGCAGCACATTGGGGCTAAGGGGAGGTGCTCAGAGATTTCCCAGAGGAGTTGATGCTTAAGCATAAAAGCAAATGCACAGTTTACCAGACAGAAGAGGCAGGAAAGGATCTTCCAGGAGGGGTGCCTGATTCATATGAGGCACTGAAGTGTAAAAGTTTGCAGGTTGTTGGTGATGGTGTGATGGCCATTGGTTCAGTGTGGCTGGAGCATGGGGTTCAGGGTGGGCCTGAGGGTGGGGGAAAGCATTTGAAAGGTAGATGGGTGTGTTTTTCTGCCATGCTGAGGAGTTTGGATATGGAGAGATTCTGAAAAATTTTAAGAAGGGACAGATATTGATCAGTTGTATGAGACAGGTGAAGAGGTTAAACACACTGGAAGTGAATCCCAACAGTGGAATTAAAAGGCTCTCTTCTTGGGACGCATGGGTGGCTCAGTCGGTTAAGCGTCTGCTTTTGGCTCAGGTCATGATCTCGGGGTCCCAGGATCGAGTTGAGCCCTGCCTCAGGCTCCCTCCTCAGTGGGGAGTCTGCTTTTCCCTCTCCCTCTGCCCCTCCCCCTGCATAGGCACTCTCTCTCTTTCAAATAAATGGATAAAAAATCTTTTAGAAAAGGGGGGCTTTCCTCTTTTTAGGTCTGAAAAAGATTTAGGAAGACCCGATTTCACTTGAAGGAATGAAGGTCAGAGCGAAGGAGTCATGATGAACTCCAAAGTTTGTGGTTGTGCTTACTGAGGAGATCATGGTTAGGGGATGTAGTAGAGGTTTTGAGGGGAAGGAAATGAGTTCTCATTTGGACTTGCTGAGTTTGCGGTTAGTGTGGAATGTGTAGGAGGTATGGATCTTTGCCTTGGCTCAGATAGCTGAGCGTTTCCTGCCTCCCTCTAGTGGTTAGGGGTTTTCTTCCCATGAGAGGAGGGTCCAGGCAAATGAGCAGGGTTAATGCTTGTCCCCTAATAGCAGCCGAGTGCCACTTGCTTGCATGTGCCGCTGAAGGGGCTCTCTTCAGCCTCCTGTCCTGTGGGTACCCATGGAACAGAGATTGCTAGTGTGTGGACTCCTTTCCTGTGCCTTCCAGTTATCCTGTCATGCTCGCTCATGGTCAGACTTGAAGAATTTGTTAAAAAACTTTAGCTCTTTGCTTCTTAGCAACATTTATGGCAGTCATCTCTTCTTCCCATGCTCTGCCAAAGGTGAAATATTTCCTGTGCCCCACCTTTTCCCAGAGGGCGGATCCCTTTGGACTTTGGTTCACCTGGTTGCCCTGCTTCTTTAAGCTCGAGGATGTGCTCAAGAAAAGTCATAGTTTGTAAATTATTTGGCTTTTTCTCATTGTTAGGGTAAGAACCTCTTGTGGTTTTCTTCATTCTAAATGGAAGCAGCACTCCCTCTAGAGAATCAATTTTGATAATTAAAGAGCTGGTAATTGCTTTACAGCATGATCTGAAAGGACAGCTTCTGGTAGGTGCTCATAATAGGACCATAGGTACATTTGAGAGGCTTTTCTAGATTGTTGCCCAAATCAGAACTTTCCATTAGGCTGCCTTTACCTACTATCTTTCTTACCCCTCAGCACCTTGAGGACACCACCTTGCAACTGAGGGTACATAGAGCAAAAAGCAAAACGAACTATAGTGTGTCCCTAAAGCTCTAATAATTCAATATGGACATGTTGGTTTGGAAACTCAGACTATGGCAGTTAAAAAAAATACGGAGGAGGGAATAGTTGGACACATACATTGTATTTTACTTCTGTGAGTTAGATGGTGGGGGTGAGGGTGGTCCGCACATTTTATCTGTAAAGGGCCGGCCAGACTGTAAAGATTTCAGGCTTTGCAGGACTTAACAGTCTGTGTCTCAGTCACTCTTGCAAACTGAACCCTGCCATATAGAAAAGAGCAGCTGCGGTTAATACACACATGGGTGTGGTTGTGTTCTAATAAAACTTTACTTATAAAAATAAGTGGCAGCTGGATTTGACCTCAGGGTTACAGTTTGCTTGCCCCCGAGTTATAGGATTGATAGAGAAAATTCAGCATACTACATCACCATTTTGTTCATGACAATCTGTCTACATTACACAATTTTGCAAGGAAACTCATTGAACCCAGGCCTCACCTAATGTAATGAATCAGAATATTTGCCTGTGAGACAGGATTCCTCTTTGCTACAATATATGTGTGTGTGTGTGTGTATACGTTTATATATATAAAATAACTGAAAGGAAGGAGACATACCAAAATATTAATCTTTCGTAGATCTGAGTTGTTGAATTATAGGCAATTTACTTGTTAAAAATATGCAAAGGTTCAAACGATAAGCCTGTATGACTTTTATCATTACTCCCAAATTATTTTATTTATTTATTTTCTTTTAAAGATTTTATTTATTTATTTGACAGAGAGAGACACAGTGAGAGAGTGAACACAAGCAAGGGGAGTAGGAGAGAGAGAAGCAGGCTTCCCGTGGAGCAGGGAGCCCGATGCGGGGCTCGATCCCAGGACTCTGGGATCGTGACCTGAACTGAAGACAGACACTTGACTGACTGAGCCACCCAGGCGCCCACCCAAAAATTATTTTAAAATAAAATAACACTAATATATGAATGATGGAGGAAAGGAATGCACTTGAAATTGTTCTACATGTTAAGAGTTAATGTTAATCTATTGTTTACTTTCCTCAAGTCATTAATCAGAATCTCAATTTCTCTTCTTGCTAGAAACTTATCCATTCCCTGAGACTCTGATTTAACATCTGA
Source organism: Callorhinus ursinus (assembly GCF_003265705.2). Lineage (NCBI taxonomy): Eukaryota > Metazoa > Chordata > Mammalia > Carnivora > Otariidae > Callorhinus > Callorhinus ursinus. The sequence goes on from NW_027397135.1 coordinate 2,276,731, forward strand.
GACTGAAGATAATTTTGTAATATAAAAAATGCTTACTATTACTAAGCCCTGGGCCAGTGGTTCTTGTTAACATGGCCTGTCATAGGAGGGGCTGGGCCTGACTTCCCGTACCCAAGAATGGAAAGACTCAGATCTCACTAGAAATTAGTTTTCCTTTCTGCTACTGAATTGGACACTCTAAGAGACATTTATTAATTAAGAACAGCCTTTTAGTATATTAGGAATGAAGATAATTTTCCAGCCTCCAAAGGGCCCAATATATTCTGGTCTAGATAAAAGGCACTTACTAACTGTATTCTCTTAGAAGTAGAACCACATCCAACTTCCTGTGCTGTGGGAAGAATGATGCCCTTTGACTAGAAGTCCTTTGACTAGAAGCCCTGGATCCTGCAGAAGTAGGGTGGGCACTGGAAACACGTTGTGGACGTGGGCAGGTATCATTATCAGGACTGGCCTTTGGGCAGTTGAAAAATAGGCAGGATTCCTTGTTACTGTCTTCCTACTTCTCCATTCCGTAGTATTCTCCCAATTCTGTATTACTACTCAATCACTATTAAGAACCTAAGACACAACTTTTGTCCCCTAGATCTCTTTTTTATCCAGAAGCTGATGAAGGCTGCTTTCTGCTTATGGTCACACTGGGCAGAATCTATTAGTCCACTAATTCATGAAACACACTGATGACTTAAGTGACTATGTTGCAATACCGCTCAGGTGTATTCTGCAATGTTAAAGGGAATGTGGTTTTGATGAAAGGAGCAAAGGTCTAATGTAATGGTGGATACATTTCTGGGCCTAGTCTGTTACTGCTGTATTTGTTATTCTGTCTTTATGGAATGCTCTTTCTACACACAGCCATGGGGCTTCCTCCCTCATTCAGGGCTCTGCTCAAATGTCACCCCAACAGAGGATTTCCCTGACATGGTGCTCTTCCTTTTTTCTCTGCTCCCTTTCCTGGCTTCATTTTCATCATATTACTCATCAACACCTGGCTTTAGATATAGATATGTATTGTGTGTGTGTGTTTGTTTGTTGTGCGCATGCGCACGTGTGGCCTTTCCCTCCACTAGAATATAAACGCCATGAACTCAGTTATTTTATTGTGTTCATGGTTATGTTTCTAGCACCTAGAACAGAGCTTGGGCAGAATATATGAACAACAAATATCTGTAGATTGTTAGATGACTGCTTCACTTGGAGCATCTACAATTCAGTCTTCTTAATCTTGGGTTCTTGTCTCCTGCCCAGCACATAATCAACTAAACAAAGAAGGAATAGCATGACTACACCAAAAATACTTATTAAGGGAATTCAATCATAAGTCCCAGTCACTTACCAAAGACACAACTAATATTAGATCCACAAGTTCCTTTCCTAGAGCCTCATTTTCAGGACATTTGGCCGCTGTGACTTTGGTTTGGCTCTGCTGTTATTTTTGCATGGTGTTAATGTGTTCCTGACATATTTCAGAGACCGGGCTTGTCATTTACTTTGAGGGGTCCCATGAATTTCTCTCTTACACTTTTGAAATGAAATTTCAGAATTGACTCAAATTTATTGTTTCAATCAAAATGGATTTGATTTACAGATGTCTGATCCCTTAAAAACAGATCTAAAAAAAGAAAGCTTCCATCAACTTCACTTCTTGTTTCCTTGTCTCTTCTAAACAAGAACTCAGAACTTTCTATAAGACATTTTCTATAAGACTTTATTGTGTTAAAAACATCAGTGCATGTTAAACCAAGTACATTATATTTGCTTGTGTTTTAAGGTTCATTTCATCGGGGAAGTAGTATAATCCACTAGCAAGTTGTGTATGCCTTTTCAGAATGTGATTATTGCTCATAAAAGTGGTTTTAATTGAAAATTTTATGTCATGGATAGCCTATAGCAGTCTTAGATCCACATACCTATATTTATGTGTCTATAATTTATTTTTTAAGATTCCCTATACAACACTATTTTGAAATTACTAAAGGACTTTTCTTTATTTTTTTGTTATTCATCTGGGTAACTTAAAAAATATTGCTCTTATGTTCAAGTATTGGCACTGTTGCAGGCAACTAAAAGCTTAAGAAAATTATTCCCCCTCCTGTCCCCTCCCAAAGCCACATCTAAAAAGGTCACAAAAGGAAACACATAATTCAAATAATCTCCATGCTGTATCCGAGATTAACTTGGACACAGATGTTTTAACTTATAGTTTGATCTGGCGTAATATATACATTTAACAAAATCCTGTTTTGTATTGCTTCTATAAACACTGAAGTCTGATAAAAGTGTATTGATTTTTCTGCTATTTAAGAGCTTTTGAACCAGTGCTTAAAGTGGGTTTTCTCCAAGGCCTAAATTAACTCTTTCAGCTTTTGGCTGTGGTTTCCGTGTAGGGGTGTGTGTGCCTGCAAGTATGTGTTTGTTTATGCTTGAAATGGATTAGAATGGCAGACCATTTTGTGGTCTGCAATATTTTACTTGCTAGGGATAATCATTAGACTTTGTTCTTGATTTTTTTTCTTAGAAGATGAAATGATTCAACACTGTTTATTACTGTTCATTTCCTAACCACACTGTAATCGTTATAGGCCTGCATATTATCGGAAAAGTCACTGAAAATATTAATGCAACATGAAGAGGGTTTGCCTCCCCCACTCTGGACATTTACATATGGACATCATACTTCCTCCTCCTGGTCCTCAGGCTTCCAACTGACCTTAACATGAGGACTCTTCCGGAAGTGACTCAGGGGACTCAGTCTAGTTTAAGTCCGTCTTGCTTTCAAAGCCATTCCCACGTCTTTTTCTTGGCCCACATTCTAACACCCCACAAGGTCAGCTTCCCGCCTTGTGAGGAGCACGGCAGCTGCCACAACCAGACCAGATTGTGACCTTGGTAACTCCTGGGGAAATAGATATCCCTAAATTTAAAATGTCAAAAGAAACGTCAAATTCAGCAACACCATGACCTTCTGAAGCTACAGAGACTGTTGCTAAGTGGAACCTCTTACAACGGTATGAAAAGATAGGTTCTGAGTTAGATAAGACACTAGCTAGTGGGCTTATTGGACATTGTCATTTACTAAAAGTCTTCACATGAATGACTGTGTTTGAGCCTCCATGTAACTTCCTGAAGTAGGTGTCTTAGCTATCTCTACTTTGCAAATGACGACACAGTCTCCAAGAGAGGGAAAGTGGTAGATGAAGAACCTAAATCCTGCATTTCTTTTATTTTACCAGATAGAGGGCATAACGGACAAACAAACATTTAAGTCAGTGGAAAGTTAGGCAAATGGGGATTTTGTGATGTTACTTTTTGAATTTGTCATTCAGGTGCACAGTAAGCATGACATACAACAGTAGTAAGAACACTTACCTACTTATCAGCCACACACGCGTGTACACACGCACAAACACCCCTCAAGGTCAGAGGATAAAAACAAATGCATAATCCAAAACTAGAAACCTATAGTTTTTTGTGAAGGATTCTCTCCATACCTTAAAGAGCTTTCTTGAACAAAACAGAATGTAAAAATCTATTTCAGTGATTGTCATAAAAACCACTGTACAGAGAATTTGCCTCTGAGCTACCATAGGCTGGCTGCTTCCCTGGGACAGAGCTTCCAAGTTCCCTTAGGCCAGGGAGCAACATTGCTCATCACCTCATCACCTCTGCAGAGTGTAAACATGTGGCGTGGCTTGTCCACACATGGGCTGGAAAGTGACATTGTAGGCATGTCATGGCTCTTGGGAAACCCAGAACATTGTCTCAGGTGAAGTTATTACTTATTGGCATCAAGGTTGTAGAAGGTTTAATGTGTTTGTGGAGATTTTCTTGAATTTCCATTATAAAAGAAAATGTCTTCCTTTAGCAGCAAACACTCAATAACTTCCTCGGTGAGAATGGGGGTTCTATCGGCAACAGTGGAAGGCAAGAGAATAGTGTCATTCTGAAGGGTGTGGGTTTCAGTCCTGGCCCTGCTACTGACTAGCTGTGTGATCTTGGCGAAGTGAATTTTCTCTTTGAGCCTCCATTTTTCTCATCTGCAAGATGTAAGTAATAACATCTACCTGGAAGGGTTGTTTGAAAGATTGTAGAGAATATACGCATTGGCCCAGGATGACTTTGAAAAAATCAAATATTTAACTTATGGGACGAATGGGACGTTGTCTCATGAAAAGTTTCATCACAGGACATATATCCTACTAAGAACCTGTACCTCCGTGACCTGAAATACCAAATGAGGGAGATAAGATTAGGGGGCTGGGCGGGGAGAGTGTAAGGAACAACCGAATTCTCAGGAGAGGTGCCTCCTTCCTCCAGTGGTTGCTGAACCTTTTGCAGAGGCATCAGTCATCAGATCAGTAGAGTGTGAATGTCATCCTTTTGCTTAATATCTCTTCCTGGGTGTCTTTGACTTATATCAGCTCATTTTATCCACCAAATTTGCTTTGATTATCTTCGGCTCTGTAGAGCCAACACATCTCTGCAGGGATGAGCTGGATCTGCTTCTGCTTCTCACAGCCCTGACAGAGCTGTCAGCTGCATTTCCATCATGAAGTCTTGGTAGCTCGTCAGGGTGTCAGAACTCCGTGTTTCCCATCCCAGGGTGAGTTGGCACAGCTGGGGTGGAGAGGAAATCTTCTTTAGACTTGTGAACTGAGCAACTTGGATTAGCGAATCATTGAGAAGATAAAAAGGTGGGCTTGAATTTTTACTGGAAAAAAAAATCTCAATTATCTGAATGTCAAAAAGATCATAAAAATGAACTTGGAATTAATTAATGGGTAGTTGAAAGTTAACATTATGCAAAACAATCAGACCATCTGATCCCCTTTGAGAGACCTGTGGTCTATTCTGAACATATAATTGCCTTAAGAAGCTTTTAATCTTATTAAACCTCGAGTCCTAACCCAAAGGATAAAGTTGACATTGTCTTTCATTTAATTCATTGGAAAAAGTAATAGGCAGAAATGTAGACGGTTGTTCTCCCACCGAAATGTGAAGTATTGCCTCCAGAGTTGACGATATGTAGCTTACTTCCATAAAAATGAAGGCTGCATAGCCATGTTGTTATCAAACCTCACTTCTGTGTAGTAAGGAAAATGTGGGTTTCAAGAGAAATGACTGCATTGGGATAGCAGCTCAGTGGTGATTGTATTGCATTTCAGGAAACAAGAATTTTTCTAGTTACCTGAAGTTACTGCTGTTTTTATTCTTTTTTTTTAAGATTTTATTTATTTGTCTGTTAGAGAGAGAGCAAGTGCACAAGCAGGGGGAGTGGCAGGCAGAGGGAGAAGCAGGCTCCCCGCTGAGCAAAGAACCCGGTGCAGGACTCGATCCCAGGACCCTGGGATCATGACCTGAGCCGAAGGCAGACGCTTAACTGACTGAGCCACCCAGGCATCCCTCTGCTGTTTTTATTCTTAAGACCGACTCATTTTAAACATCATGGATAGACGTACAGTTGTGTGTATTTCACTCTTTACTTTTTAGCTAGAATAGACTAGAGATAGCTTTTTCAGAAAGACACAGAGTTAACATTATAGATATTTATTCTTCCATTTACTTATTTGACAAATATTTGCTTAGTGCCCATCCAGTGACAGTTGCCATATAAACCTCATCTTGAAGAAAGGACATGGCCCTGTGAAGCCCGGTAAGGAAAGGGTTCGAAGCAGAGACAGCCCTCAGGTGGGAAAGAACTTGGCATGTTTGCAGAACCGAAGAGCAGTGTGGTTAGAGCTCAGGGAGGAGGAGGAGGAGGAGAACGAATGGAACAATCACTTGAGAAAGATAGATCGGAGCACAGTTCCGCCTTGTGGGGCTGTTAGTGGAATGTGTGGAACTACCACCCTCAACCTGCAGTCACTGGGCTCCTGTACATTGTCAGATGCGTGCAATGCCTTTATTTTGTAATGCTTCTGAGGTTGTTTCCTCTAGTGTCTTCATTTATTATTGTTAAATCTTGGACTTTGCAGCAATGACTGCATCTGATGCCAGGAACTTCATCTTCTTTCTAATTTGCTTTCTGTTGGGTCGAAGGATCAAATAACCAAACTAATTAGAACAATGTCTAAGGTAAGAGTGACAGAGCCATGAATTTGAGGCAGAGACTGTCGCCTCTGGGCACAATCTATATGCTCTTATAAATGGACCACTTTCTTCTAGACCTGAGTGTCCTCTTCTGTAGAAGCTGGCTCATGATCAAAACTCTCCATACGTGTCCTTGTAGTCTGTAATTTGACCTACAATGATTTTATAAAAGATCTTTAAGCATTAATTGCATTTTGTTGTGCTTACCATAGTTAAGCTTGCCACATCTTAATTGTCTGGAAGTGTTAGCTACTTCTTTAAATAACAGCACCCGCAATGCATTCATATTGACTAAGAGAAACTAAAAAATTAAAGTGTTGAGAATCTAAGTGTCCAAATGAACATCAATATTGAATTATAAATCATTTCTCCACTTACATTTTTCTTCATCTGACTACAAAATGCATCATGAGACAGTGTGCCCTCACACACAGGTCATGGCCTAATGATTTCTGCATTTGGGGAATGTATGTTGTTATCTTCCTATTGCGAAACTCTAGACTCTAAACTTTTTGTGCACAGGAGTGCACAGTTGTGCGTAGACATGCACTATTAACTCTTTGAGGGGAGAAGCTATCTCTTCTCTTTTCATATCACTGGAACATTGGCCTCAGCATTTTGAGCAGATTAGATGCTCAAGAAAATGCTTCTTGAATGAATGCATAAATGAGTAAAATCCATTGGCTTGAATCGGACCTAGACTTTGCTAAATGTATCAGGAATTAGCGCTCAGCTGCTTTTCTGTCTTCAGAAAAGCTTTTGTCAGGCATCGGTTTTTTAAAAATAAAGTGTGAATGTGTGGTATTCTAGAATACTCTGGGATTATGTAAGAATGTGTAAGATGGTCTTCAACTGTCTCAGGAGAAAAGGGTTAGTAAGAAACACTTACATGGAAATCAAATAGTTTCAGACAGTGGTCAACCTCAGCAAAATATTTGCAAAGCAGTCATCAAGTGACTTTTTCCCTTTGCTTTTGGAATGAGAAGCTGTCCACTTCCCTCCAGATCTCACGCCTGGCTAATTGCAGGGAGGGATGAGCGGAAGGCAGGGTGCTGGACAAGGGCTGACATCTGTCCCGAATGTGGCATCTTATTTCCTGCAGGCTCAGGTCTGCTTAGCATTACACAGTGCTTAGCTTTGGTCAGGATGTGGTCAGTTTGTTGGAAGGTGTATAATATGAAATTGGCTTTCCAGGAGGAAAGCTCCCGAAAATTTACATGTGCATGCAAATTCTCATGTGTGTGGGGGGGTGTTGGTGCACACGGAGAAAATTGGTTTGGCAGCAAGGAAAATATTGCTTTTGCCTCCCCCAAGAAAAAAATTCCATAGGGCCTACCACCTATATTTGGAGAGAAATAAATTCAATCCTGGAAATATTTTGGGATCACTGGCTCTCACATGGCTCGGGGTCCATTCATTAGCGGTCAGATGATTCTGGAAAGCTTTGTGGGGGTCAAGGAAGGAGACATGAAGAGGTGGGCTGGAGGGCCTTTCGAGGACAGCAGGTTACTCTTGTGTTAGAACAACTCTTGAAGATCATGAGGAAGTAGTGGGAATTATTTATTGAATTAATCTGTGCCTCAACTTAATGGGGATTATCTTTAGTTTGAAGAGGAGTGGGTGGAAACAGGCATCTGGGGAGAAACTTTAACAACTTCTGGAAGAAATTTATGATTTTAATCTCATCATATTACTGTATGTTTAAAGTATTAACTCTTCTTTAAGAATAAGCAGCTGAATTGATGATGTGTGAGGTCCCCACCGGCTTTAGATGCTGGGATTAATGAAGACCGAAGGGTGTGTCTAAGACAGACCTGATGTGTCTCCTTATTTCTAAAAAAAATAGTGTCATTGGTAGCACTCATTGTGGCATCAAATTCTGTGGAACAAGAAGAGACAGGACATAAACCATGCAGGTCAGTGATTCATGTTGATGAAGAGATCCATCCTCGGAATTGTTTGGAGAGTTGGCTGTGAAATCCGGGTCTGAGGAAGATGAGAGGAACAAAAAAATGCATCCCATCACAACGTGTGAGCACAGATGTTCACTTTTTTCTTTTCATCTCGAGCTGTGACCTCTCCAAACTGCTTGCTCAGCCTTTCCTCATACCGGAGCAACTTAAAAACAATTCACTTTTTTTTTGTTTTGTTTGGTTTTGTTTTTTTAACCAAAAACTGCATAAAAGCAGCTCCTCTGGGTCTCTGACTTTGACAAGATTCATTCTGAAATGGTCCTGCGGTCCACAACCTATACAGCAAATTTGTTACTTTTATAACAGAAGAATCAAGATTTTCCAGAGTCCAGCTGTGGATCCTTCGATTGCCGTCGTCATGTGACTCAGAACAGAACAACTGTTTTAAGCGAAGCCAAAGGTGTCCTTGAATCATTTTGGTATCAGGGCACTAATGAGCTCTGCAGACATTTCAAATTCCTTTTCCTTCCCTTGTCTCCCTCCCCTTCCACCTTAACCAGGTGTGACTTAATCCAGTCTACTTTTCCCCTAAGTAATAAACTGTAATAACACACACATGCATACACACACACCTACATGCATATGTATATGTACACACATAAGATTTATGTATAGATAGTTATTTTAGTGTGAAGGGAGTTTTCAAAACTGGGTTACTTTTTTTAAAGAAGCACAAGATACTTTATTGATGTGTTTCATGAACAGGTACATAGAAGTGGAGCTTCAATTCATTGTCTCCTAGGGTCTGTAGAGATGACAGATACCTTAATGATCTGGTAAGCCAACTCGGTTTTTAGAGATGAGAAAACCGAGGCTCAGGGTTTGAAGAGATTTCCGCAAAATCGCTCAGGTAGTGGCTGGTAGGGCTGAACGGGAGCCAGCCCGGCGAACTCCTGTGCTCTTTCTTCTTGAACACATGACTTGAGAGCTTTATTCATATACCTCACCCCTCCCATTTTCCTCCACTTAAAGTTGCTAGACATGGGTCAGTTTTATTCACCGATGACGCTTCCTTTTTCTTGTTTTTCATGGTAAGTTTGTGAAATTATGTGATCCTGAAGTCCTATGTTATGTGAACACCTCGAATTTCTGTTTGTCTGGTAAGCTCACTGCTTAACTCTTATTTATCCCCAGTTCCACGATATAGAAAGTAGAATTCTTTGTAGAACAAACCTCTAAATAATTTAAAACTCTTTTAAGCTTTATTTCTCATTTTGTTTCTGAACACATATGTTGTCTCAAAGGCGGTCCTATTAGTTTAGTCTCACAGATTGTTGATGCATCAGCTTTTACCTTCAATTAACTGACATGTATTGAGCACTTACTATTACAAATAACCATAGGAATTGCTCCTATGGACATCCCAATTAAATCCTTACAACGGTCACAGGGAGGTAAGTTGTCATTCTCAGTGTATAGCTATGGAAACTGAATTGCGGAGAGTATACATCTTGCCCAAGGTCCATTTAGTGGCTGAATCTGAAATTAATTCAAACCCAACCATTGGAACCAATGCTCAAGTACTTTTTCCCTTACATCTGTTCTTATCTTGTTCAGCACTTTCTTCAGTATGCCTATACTTCAGTAAGATGTAAGAGTGACTTTGGAGAGGGAAGTTGAGAGGAGTTTTGGAAATGTGGGGATAAATTCATTGGATTATCTGCCTTGTATATATTTATTCAAAAGTCACCACCACCAATGTGAAAAAGGTTGAAACTGTTACACTTTTGAAAGAAGGGGACTGAGGCTCCCTCAATCTTTTCTTTGCTGTTATTGCCTTTATTTCTGTTTATACCTTGTCTGGTGTAATTTCTGACTATATATATATATATATTTTTTTTTTTTTTTTTTTAACTAGGAACGACTTTAGTATTCTAACCACTGGAAGATAGTTCTTAATTATCTGAGGATCATGGAAAAGAGAGGATAACATTTAAATTTACTGGTTGATTCAAAATGTAGAATTTGGGGTGCCTGGGTGGCTCAGTTAGTTAAGCGTTCTACTCTTGGTTTCAGCTCGGTTCATGATCTCAGGGTCGTGAGATGGAGCCCCGCATCGGTCTCCAGGCTCAGCGTGGAGTCTGCTTGTCCCTCTCCCTCTGCTCCTCCCCACTTGTGCACGTGCTCTCTCTCTCATAAATAAATACAATCTTTAAAAAATAATGTAGACTTTGTCTCTTAGCGTTTTTCCACTAAATTTTTTGTCAGAGCTCTTAATCCACATCAGACAGAAACTTCAACTCCTTTTTTTTCTGTCTTTTAATCTCAGAAGTCCTATGGATTCTTTAAGTGGACAGAGATAGAATGGTAGAGAGGAAGAGAAGTTAAAAATCTCTAAGTTTTCTTCACACTGAATCACTTGTACCTGAATAAGCACGTCCAGTGTAGTGCTGGTCTTGTGTTTTGGAAACTAGGCAGGATTGCTAAACTGTGGTAAATCAGTCTTTTCAGTATTCACTTTTGCTCATATTTGGCATTTGTCAGTTAGTACTGAAGAGTAAAAGATGGGTCCTTTATTCACATAAGATAAAAAAAAATAAGTCTCACAAAGTCTGCTGAGCATTTTGAACAACCAGCTCTAGTGGCAGAACAGGAATGTGTTTAAAAGGATTATAAGGAAGGAGAAGTGTTTCTTTGTAGGTTGAGCAGCAGTTTGAAGGTTGAATGTTAGCTGCAGCTTCCCAGCTTTTGGCAGTTCGATCTAGTTTGTCTGCCTTGCAGCTTTCAAATAAGGGTGGAAGTTTTTGGAAAGGCAAAAGAGAATGTAGGGAAGGGGGTTCTGCCCTCACCAGAGGAAAATGCTTTTTTAATACAGTTTATAAACTTCTAAGAAAGCTGTTTTCAGCCCACCAAGAGTATAACAACAACAACAAAAAATCCTCTTCAGTCTGTTGAGAGCAGAGAACATGTGAATTTGGGAAATCAGAAGCCTCTTGGAGACCTGAACGTTACTGCAGACCTAGTATGTGGAAGTTAGAATGAGGTCATAGGGCCTCACTGATATGACGAATTCTTAATCTCAGGAAACAAATTGAGGGTTGCTGGAGTGGGGGGCGGATCAGGTGGCTGGGTGATAGACATTGGGGAGGGTATGTACTATGGTGAGCTCAGTGAATTGTGCAAGACTGTTAAATCACAGATCTGTCCCTCTGAAACAAATAATGCAATATATGTTAAGAAAAAAAAAAGAAGATAGCAGGAGGGGAAGAATGAAGGGGGGGAATCAGAGGGGGAGACAAACCATGAGAGATGATGGACTCTGAAAAACAAACTGAGGGTTCTAGAGGGGAGGGGGGTGGGGGGATGGGTTAGCCTGGTGATGGGTATTAAAGAGGGTACATTCTGCATGGAGCACTGGGTGTTATGCACAAACAATGATCAGAAAGAGGGCGTTGCCAGCATTGTCCTCATTTTATAGGAAAAGGCTTGGTTGCGTTTTGTTAGACATTGTTTTCAAATATATTTCTCATCACTTGACCTCTTTTGTCAATCGAATATCAATATATAAAACTGATAACAGCAGAGCTGCTTTGGTTGAAGTGGGGGAGAGGCTGTGGACCCCTGCCTCCTAAGCATCACCTTTCCTCTTATAGCTGACCCTCAAGCATCAAATTTCCTCAGTACACAGTTTGGAAACCATAGGATCACATTTGGAAACAGACCAGTGGTTCTCAAACTGTGGCCCCAGACCAGCAGCATCAGGATCACCTGGGAACTTGTTAGATATACAAAGTCAGTGTCAAGATCCCTTGGGTGGGACCCAGCAATCTGTGTTCTAACATGACCTGCAAATGTCAAGACCACCAACGTTTGAGAACCATTGCTAGACCATTGATTAAGACTTTTAGATTTCTCAGACCAGTTGTATAAGTGGGTCCTCAGAGAAACAGACATTAAGATGAGACTGAACTTGCAAGGATTTTAGTAGAGGAAACATCCGTGAGAGAAAAATGGAGAGGGAGCTGGGAAAGCCTGGGAGAGCTGTCCAAACTCAATGCAGATCTTCCCTGAGTCAAGGAAAAAAGGAAGGAATATAGGATGGAAGCATCTCAGAATATAAATTCTAGTATCTGATCCATTGTTTCTTTTTTCTCTTGAAAATTTTTTATTTTCCTGAGTGTTTTTTGGAAGAGAGGAGGTGTATGTTGAGTAAATCTGGCTTGTTTTCTGGTCATTAGGAATGATCTGTTGTAGAGATTCTGTATTTTGTTATACTCCTCTGAAGAGTGCTGGTTTCCTAAACAGACTCTAAATTTTGCTGGACTCAAACTGCAAAATCTCCTTTGCACCTCAACTCTTGGTTCAGTTCTCCTTAGTTTTAGCTGTCAGCACTACATGGACAGTCCAGGGTCATCACTGTTTGGGCAGAGTCTCTTGACTTCCCTTTTGGCCTCTCTCTTCCTGGGATTCCCCCTTCTCTTTCCAGTGGCTGGAATTTCCTCACGTTTGGACCTCTGGTTCTTCAGGCCAATAAGACTGTAAGTTTTCTAGGGCGCCTGGGTGGCTCAGTTGGTTAAGCGACTGCCTTCGGCTCAGGTCATGATCCTGGAGTCCCGGGATCGAGTCCCACATCGGACTCCCTGCTCAGCAGGGGGTCTGCTTCTCCCTCTGACCCTCTTCCCTCTCATGCTCTCTATCTCTCATTCTCTCTCTCTCTCTCTCAAATAAATAAATAAAAATTAAAAAAAAAATAAATTATGCCTTTCTCATTACATATCTTTTGAAACTTTTAGTGCTTTGTTCTCAAATATCTCCTTATTTTTGATATTACTATTAGGTCTTCTACCTTCTTTTTATTTGGATTTGCCTATCTTTTCATTCATTTATTTATATTAAATATTTATTACTTTGTTTTAATTTTTAAAAATCTAATCTTTCAATCTCTTTTTATTTTTTAATTTAATTTTATTATTTATTTTTTTTAAGATTTTATTTATTTATTTGACAGAGAGAGAGAGAAAACACAAATAGGCAGAGTGCCAGCAGAGGGAGAGGGAGAGGAAGAAGCAGACTCCAAGCTAAGCAGGGAGTCCGATGTGGGGCTTGATCCCAGGACCCTGGGATCATGACCTGAGCTGAAGGCAGGCGCTTAACCAACTGAGCCACCCAGGCACCCCTATCAATCTCTTTTTAAATGGGAGAATATACCCATTCACAATATTTTACCACTGATATATTTAGTGGCTTTTTTTCCATTTTTGCTTTACATTCAATATCTATTTCCTTCTTTTCCTTTTCTGAGAAATTTATACCAATTTTCTGATGCTGTAATTTATTTACTTTATTCCTTTTTCTAAATTAGTTTTCCATTCCATTAGTGGTTGTCTTCACTTTCTAGTACTCACAGTATCATACATATTTTTAAATTATCACATGGAATCACCAGAATTTCCCTTAGCAACATACTCTATTCTTCCAGGGAGATGAATGAAACCTACAGAAAACCTTTACTGTCTATTTCTCTCTCCCCATCTTTTTACCAAACTTCTAGGTTGCACTGAGACAATGTAATATTTTAAGTTCTGGGGTTTATTAAATTTTCTCTCGTGGTATATCTCTTTTCTTTTCAGGAGTCCTTACTTAGCATGCATTTCATACATTTGTAGACAGTCTGTCAGTGTATCATTATCCATAGGTTTAATTATATGCAGATAGCATATGTGCATATGTATGTATGTGTGTGTATTTCTCATTAATGTTTCCTCCTTTCTTAATCTTCTCTTGAGGCTTTTGTTCATATTTGTTGTTTCAATAGATTTGTTTTTTGAGTATTTTTTTTAGTTGGGTATATGGGTTGTTTGTTACCTGAATATTTGTATTCTAAAGATGCAAGGTTTTTTTCGAGCCTAATAATGAGTGCAGGTTCTTTGAGTTGCAATTCTTTAGATGACCTATAGATATTATTTTACTGTCTTCCAACTTTTAAGTTTGCAAGTGAGAAGTCTGATCCATGTCTGATTTTTTTTTCTTCCTGTAAGGAAATTGTTCTTTCAATCTAGAAGACTGTAAGATTTTGTTTTTAAATACTTGGATTTAAGGATTTTTTAAAATCATATGTGTCTAACTGTATTTTATCATCAATTCTATTTAAAACTCAGTGGACTCTTTCAAGTCTTTCTTCCTCTTGGAAGTTTTTTTTTTTTAGTTTGTTTAATACTTATTTTTCCCTGTTAGTACCTCCCAGGATTCCCACTGTTTGGATATTAAGGGCTTCTGGATTTATTCATAGTTCATTTTCTTTTTCTCATGATTTCTATCTTTTTGCATGTTTTCTCTTTTCTTTTCTAGGCTATTAATTTGGCTCTCGACAGAGACCAACTTCTCTTTCAGTTTTTCTAACAAATTTTTTAGTTTAAAGATTATGGTGGTTTTTGGTTTTGTTTTTTAAATCCTCTGGTTAGGGTACCACAAGCAGTTGTGGTCATGGGGAATGGTAGAGGGCAGGTTGTCTCTGACCTCAATGCAGCAACAAGCGGATGATGAGCTTTATGTCCAAACACTAGAAATCCTCTCTGTTCTTTGGTTTCCACACCGTCAGCCTCAGTGGAAGACCATGCAGCCTACCTGTTCAGTATTACTCAGTATCTTGGGCTTTAAGGACACCAGTAGGCCCAACTTTTCAGAACGAAGTCCAGAGACTCTCCTTGCTTGGTCACCAGGGAAACAAGAAGGTCCAAAGGAGAGCAGTCCCTTTTATGTATCACTAGTATGACATCCTTAGGTCCTGCTTGACAGCCTGCTGGCCTTGCAACCTGCTTGGCCCAAGACAGATGCTTGGGTTGGAGTGGATTTTGGGAGTGGAGGGAAGAGAAGTGGATTAAGCCACCCCATTTCTAGTACAAATGCAGCCTTGATGATAAGACAGAGCATTTGTCAGTTTTTAATTCTTTGAGAAGGATGTAACAAGTACATATTTTTTGACTGTGAGTAGTTTTCTTTTGGCATTATATTAACAAGGTACTCTATTCTGAGGAGTTTCACAGTAGTTTGAGCCTTATGCTGATTTTTTTTTTTTTTTGCTTCTGATTGTTTAAAAACCATGAACATGTGTTTTATTGCTTGAGCACAATACGGCTTTCTACCAGCTTATGTGTTCATAAAATACAGAGACTCTAATATTTATCCCCAAGTAGAGGCATTATGAAAAGATATCTGGGTGAGTTCATTCATTCATTTGTACCTTCCTTCCTCCCTCTCTCCTCCCCCCTTTCCTTCCTTCCTTCCTCCTTTCCTTCCTTCCTTCCTTCCTTCCTTCCTTCCTTCCTTCCTTCCTTCCTTCCTTCCTTCC
>NW_027397135.1:2292091-2326631 GCF_003265705.2 Callorhinus ursinus
TCCTTCCTTCCTTCCTTCCTTCCTTCCTTCCTTCCTTCCTTCCTTCCCTTTCTAACTAGTGTCTACTTCTCTAACCTTATCTCTATTGTAGACACAGTTTTCTCTTGCTCTAACATAGTGGCTCTCAAATTTTAGCCTACATCAGAATCATGGGCAGGGTCTCTTAAAACACAGATTGTCCCCCCGCCAGCATTTCTGATTCCCTAGGATCAGTCTTTGAGAACCACTTGTCTAACTAGTTTTCCAAGGACAGTACTCCAGTTTTAGCACTAAAAGCCCATGTCCCTGGAAACCCCCATTCCTGGGCAAATCAGGATAACTGGTCCCCTTAGGTGGAACACACTTTAGTTGTCTATTGCAGTCTTCTACAGAGTCCTCTAGAACACCGACCCTTGGTCCTCACTGCTCCATAGTCTGTATTTAATGGGTTTAGGGTGTGCTAATGGCATCTGGATGTTTAAGACCCTCTAGATGATTCTCATCAGAGGTTTATTAATCATTGCTCTAATTACAATCCTCGCTCCCATACGAAGACTTTTGTACTAGCAGTTTCTTGCCCTGGAATATTCTTTCTCTTGAGTGGTTCTCATTCTTGGCTGTCCATTAGAATTGGCTTGGAAACATTTAAACATACCAGTGCCCAGGCCCCCCCATCTAAGCCTGGTGAAATCAGAGTCTCTGATTCCTTAACTCCCCCAGTGGTCTTCACGGTCAACCACAATGGACAGGTATTATGATCTCGTGGCTGGTTCCAGTCGTTCAGTGAAGAAGACCCCTCCTAGCACCTCAGTTCACATTAGCTCCTCAACCCTGACACTTCTCAATAGCACTTACCACTTTCTCATATTTTCTTCATTATTTAATTCTCTATTTATTTGTTTCCTGCTTTCTCCCCCCACATAGAATGCAAGCTCTGTGAAAGCAAGAGTTTTGTTGATCACTGTATCCCCAGATCTCAGAACAGTATCTAGAACACATAAGCACTTAATAAATATTAATTCATGCCAGCAATGTGCTAAGCACTATGTTAGGCCTTAGGGACAGTACAGTACTAACAGCAGATGAAAAAAGTAGTGCTCTCTGCCTTCACAGAACTCATAATCTAGTGGATTACTGGGATGGTTTATTTTTTTTTTTTGACATTTTATATTATTCTATTTAAACCTCGGAAAAGTAAATGGTAAAATAAAGGGAAACATTTCACCACTTAAAGATTATTACAAGCACCCCATCTTTTCATTGTAACTATCAGCAACACATTTACACCATTAAGTGGACTCAGTGATTTATAGAAACTGAAATGACATTTCAACCCTGCCTTCTAACAACCTGAGCCATGGTTTCAGGGTCTCTGATTTCTTCTGCCTTCCCTTGCAGCTTAGTGCTCTTTAGGAGCTGTGATACATTACAACTTCTTCTCCCACACAGCGGGTCTTTGGTGGGATCCTCCTGGTGGTCCGAGACCAGAGCCGAGCCATCCTGCTGTGGTTGGGCTGCAGGAAGTACTCTGTAGTCCTTCAGTTCAGCTAGACAGACACATGAAAGGGCCCAAGAACACACACGGAGAAAACACATAAACAAGTGCACACTCATCCATTTTTATGGAAACAGACATAAATGGTGTGGGTGTGCTTTAGCACACGATGCGTCTAGATTCTAGAGAGCTTAATCAGGAGACAGTGACTAAATCTTGACAGGAGAAGTTTCAGGGAAGGGGGAGCTCATTCGGGGAGGTCAGAACTGGATGGAGCATGCAGGCCAAGTGAATACATGTGCCAAGTTTAGGAGACTGTAGCTAACACACCTTGGGTGAGGCCAAAGTGAGTAGTCCCTTTGCTGATCTTAGGGGGTCCTGCCTGCACTGGAGCAGGATAGTTCAGGGATGAAGTAGGCTTGGAATTTCTTCATGCTGTCCTTCCTTCTGAGACAATTAGCCTATCTGGTCAGGCTTATTATAGATAAAAGGGGTAATTTGTAAAGAAATTTATTCACCCATTTGAAACAATCCTCATAGCCAGTCTAGACACTATAGGGAAACAAACATCAACTTTGACTAGCTTATCTAGAGTTATTATGTCTTTAATTATGAGGCCATTAGAAAAGCTTAATCTAGAGCTTTGTGTTTGCAATGCAGGCTTTAGACAGAAATCTATTAGTTGATTAATGCATGAGGGTGAACAAGAAATATTTTTCCATACATGTGTATATACTCTATCTACATATTATATATATTCTATACATACTATATTATGTATATAGTATTTATATGTCTGTGTATCTATTTAAATGAGATGACAAACTCTTGGTTTTCCAAAAGGTGGTGAATATTTTACTTAAGAAAATATGTCCTATAAGCATTTAAAATATTTATGTTTTCAGTGAAGAAAGTTCTCAAAAAGTGCTAGAAGACTTGTAGCTTGTCCAGGCATAACCTCTGCCTAGTTACATTGTCTTTTAAATTGCTGTGTGGGTCAAATACCCAAGCCACGCTCTCAAAGGCCAAACCAGAACCCCAGAACATCCTAGGCAGGGCATGGAGCTCTGCCCCTGTACTTTGTTTAGAGTTAAGTAAGGAAATCAGTCCCCCATGACTCCACAAAGCAAAGCATTCAAATGCGATGGGTCAAGAGGAAGGCACATGACATTTCTTGATTAACTTTTGATTGTACATGTGTGTGTAAATGTATTTGTACTAGCAAAGATTAGTGCAAGTATTTTATGACACTGTATTGTATTTCTCTAAACAACTTCCTTAAAAAAAGCCTGTTGTCTGTTTTACTGCTTATTCAATTATTAATTCGACACATTATTTATTGAGTATGTATCATGTGCCTAGGTACTGTGGTGACACTGGGTATGTAATGGATAAAATTTTTAGAAATTTAAAATTAAGTGGAGGAGGCAGGACATTAAAACCTCTATTATGAACAGGTGTGCTCTTACTTAAATGAAGATGGGCTATGAGAAACTGATGTGGGGAATACAATTTATATGGGAGATGGGGCAGCCATGTGCCATTTAAGCTTAGGAGGATTTAGCCCGCCAAAGAGTGCTTTACATTTCAGGGTTTCCACAAAATCTTCAACTTGACATATTTTGTTTTCCTTTCTAAACTAAAGGAAGAAGAGGGACAGTAACTTATTTTAGTTTTTATTTTATTTTTAGAGAAAGTTATGGAAATTAATTTTCCCCCTTAAATATGGTAATTGTGGAGGAAGCCTTAAAAAGATTGCTTTTATTTTTGTTTCAAAATTGTGATTTTTATCCCACACATTTAATATCCTACTTCGCAAATGATGTGTGTATATGTGTGTGTATAATCTTTTTCCTGATACATATCAAGTAAAAGACTGTACTTGCACAGGAAATAAGAAATTGGAACACCCACAGGCTAGAATATTTGAATAATTTCTGCAAGATGTAGTACAAATAGGATCTAATTTAGGGAGGTTCTGCTCAGCCTGCCATTTATAGCCTGGGAAGAAAAAGGCCACCTCAGAGTAAGTGGAGAGAATCTCAAAGAGTCGCAAATCACCTCATGTTTGTAAAGACTCATCTATGAAACTAAAGACAGGAAACCAATCGGCACAGAAGTAAATGCTCCTCCTCCCACATGACTAATTTGGGGAAACAGAACTTCAGGAAACATAATCTTCTTTATACTTCAGTACTGGGACTCTGAAACAGGGACATGCATGCTCTCTCGAAGATTCCATTATAAAGTCCAATCCTGGACAAACATATACGAACTCTTACAAGGATAGAGGGAAAAGCTACTAGGAAAGATTGCTTCCAGAAACAATGAGCAAATGTAAAAACATCCTCATTTTCCTCACATGGAAAATAGGGTCATCACAGACTATAAACCTACACCAGTATTTGGGTCTGAAACTAGAGTCATCCCCTTCAAAATGTCCTCACTGGAAGGATTATGAAGTGTACACTTCACTGATATAATCAATATGTTGTTTCCTAATTGAAGATATATTTACAAATTATGTGATGGTCTTGGCGTCTCTCAACAATGATGTATTTTTTTTAAGTTTTTTAAAAATGATATATATTTTTAAAAGTTTTTATTTAAATTCCAGTTAACATACAGTGTACTATTAGTTTCAGGTGTATAACTTAGTGATTCAACACTTCCCTACAACAGCTGGTGCTCATCATGACAAGTGCCCTCCTTAATCCCCATCACCTATTTAACCCATCCCCCCACCCACCTCCCCTCTGGTGACCATCAGTCTGTTCTCTATAGGTAAGAGTTTGTTTCTTGGTTTGTCTCTATGCTTTATCCCCCCTATGCTCGTTCGTTTTGTTTCTTAAATTCCACACATGAGTGAAATCATATGGTATTTGTCTTTCTCTGACTGACTTATTTCGCTTAGCATGATATCATCTAGCTCCATCCACGTCATTGCAAATGGCAAGGTTTCATTCTTTTTTATGGCCGAGTAATAGTCCAACAATGACGTATTTGAATTCCATTATTGTGTTTCACAACCGGAACTAAAGTTTAGTCACTATTTGCCGCTAAATAATTCTAATCAAGGTATAGGGTCTAAAGGTCGTTTTTCATTCCTGAAAGTGCTATAAACTTTATTCATCATTTGGTATTTGATAGTGCTTTCTTGGTGGACATTAGTTTTTGATCTGCCCTGAAGATACACTGTGGTTCAAACTTTGAGGTAGAATTTGTTTACAGTGCTATAACAAAAGACTTTTATCGAAGGCCTGCCCCTCCTCTGCCAGTTCCTACTGCAAATACACAATTACGTTGCTATGTGAGAACAAGTGCTCCAGAGTCAGATGACCCCAGCTTTCTCTAGCCACTTTGCCTTAATTCCTTGTCTGTACATCCGGGAAACTAATAGTCGCTCTTGTGTTGAGTGAGTCCTGAGCTCCGTGCCTATCACAGAGCACATGCTCAGTATATATTAGCTCTCTATCTTAAAAGGTTAGGAAAACAACAGTCTAATAATGTCAATATATGGCATTTTCTATGATAGTAATAATGCTATTAATGATATTTCCTGGATATTGTCTTTTTGTTGTTTGTTTGTTTACAAAGAACCTGAGGTTAGCTCTATTTTACATCTAGGTATACCTTCTTTAAAAACTAAACCAACTCAAGAACAAAAAGCGGACTCACTATGCAAATACAATTTGTGGAACACAAAAATTGGCAGCTCAGTAACTTGCTTTACCACATAATACCCTTAAATAACAATTAGCTGGTTATCTGAAACTTTTGAGAACAACAAATTCATTGAATGGCCAGCTATGTCAGTAAAGGTAGATCTGCTTTAAAAAACTTAAAACCCAGTAAAGCCCAAAGGTGAAAAAATAGCCCTTGAATTCCTGTAATAAGACAATATAAAAGTCTGAATCTTAATGGTTAAAGTGAAAAATATATTTTTTTTCTTGAATGTAGAAGGAGATAGATTTTTTTGTGCTCTCTGAAAAAAACTCTTTTGTCCCACATGGAGAGATCTTCCCTTGGTTCTTCTAATAAGCTCATTTTAGCATTACATATTTCTCTTAAATCATTAAAGGTCAAATATCCTCATCATTGTTAATTCAAAGTAAATCTTCCAAAAAAGCTCTTCCTTGGAATTGTCTGACGATCTTTAGTGACACTGAGTCAATGTTTTTACCTTCACATCCAGACAGTTCAGCTGAAAGTCCATGCTTCAACGGAAAAAACCGAAAAAAAAAAAAAAACCCACAAAAAACAACAAAACTGTTTCCAAATTAAACTAGTGGCTCTTTTTGTATCTGCAGCGTGCTTTCATTTCTACCACATATGCGTGAGTTGGCAAGGTACCTTGAGTACTATAATAATCCTGATGGCTTAGAATCAGTGTGTTACCATCATTGAACACGTCCTGAGCCCATCTCCCCTGAATCTCTGCATAAAGACAGAACTCCCTCCGCTGTGCACCTGGTGAAGTTGTGCAATGGTGACCAATGAGCAGCTGCTAACAATAAGGGTATTGTGCTTATGTAACACAGTTCAGGATCTGATGTTTAGTCTCTTGATAAATGGTAAAACACTAGGGAGTTCTCTCTTGCCAGGATGCCGGCTTCATGGAAAACACCGTGTCTATGCTGCACTGTACCCTTAAATCTACTCTCTATGTGAGTTGGTAGACTCGGATTCTAGAAGACCACAGTAGCCTTCCCAGTTGGTCTTGAGGGGGTTAAGGATCTCTCCGCCAAGAAATGTCCATACAGTGTGGCAACGAATGTAATTTTAGGAACGGTTTTCTGTATACTTGTTTTACCGTGTTAACAAAAGTCTGTATTATGTTTCTTCCCATTGATGTGGGTGTGTCCTTGTGTGTGTATTCAAGAGAAGCTTCCGTTTGTTGAGTGATCTTCATGCAAACATCTTGGAGTGCTTTACAAAAGAATTTTAAAAATTAAACCAAACAGGATATGAAACTGTGCTGCCAAACAAGTAAGTCTTTAGGCATGATTTAAATTTAGTTAATGACATAAAGAGCTAAATCTGTGAAAGGAAGCAAGTTCCTTGGATCAGAGAAAAAGAAGCAGAAAACAGATACTCATATTTGTGTAAGTCTTCATTTGAGTAGCTCCAAAAATGTTCTTTTAGAAGTGCAGTTGGAAAACCCCACTCTAAGTGAGTTCCAAGGCACAGTATTTTAGGGAAGAAGACCAAATAATAGCTCCCATGTGCATAGTGATGTACAGATTACAAAGTGTTTTCCCAGTCATTATCTCAGTGGATTGTCACAACACCCCACCTAAGCAGTTAAGGAGTGTGCTGTCCCATTTTACAGATGAGTACACTGATGACAAATGGAGGTGTTCTACTGAGGTCACTCAGCTAGAAGGAGAGAGAGCTAGGATTCTGATGTGGATCTTGATATAGATCTGGTGTGCTCTTTATAGGTCCCCGAGTCTGTGGCAACTCATTTATGCTGCACATTTTTCTCCTGCCATTATAGTTCTCTGTACCCGAGGTAATACTCTGGCTTCCCAGGATAACCCGGCATTCTTCGCGCGCTTGGGAGAAACCGCTGACGTTCTTGTGTAAGTGGGAAACTAGAGAACGGGGGCTTTCTACTGCAAGTGCATTGCCAATGATAATGTCATGGATTAACCCTTTCACAGCATTCAAACTGACCTGGATGGTTTGCCTTTCAAAAGTCCCCCTCCCGCAGTGGGTCCCAGATTGCCCCCAGAGGAGATGTGCTTGGAAGGATAGGGGTGCCATTTCCCACTGTTGTAGGTAGCTTCTTGTGGTAAGAGATTGTTGTGGGCAAAGTGGGGAATTCTTAAGGAGCTTCCTGTCCATTGCTGATGTGGGCCAACTGTGGTTATTCTAGAAACACTGAAGATTATAGGAGCCTTGTGGTTTCAGACAGTGAGTCTTGGCCTCATGCCTGAGGAGTGGGTGATGTCGTATCTGGATTGGGTCTCGAGACTTACAGTGTTTGTCTTTAAGGCAGATCCCTCAGAAGGGCCTGGGCTACTGCTGGCAAGCTTCATTGTTGTTGTGTTGCCTTTTCCTCTACAAACACATTTGATTCTCATTCAAGGGTTGGACTTTAGAAAGTTTACATTTTCGTTGATACTCAGTTCGCTTCAGACACGCTGGGAAGAACACTGTTTTGTGACTCTAGATCTTTTGGCAAAACACATATGATGGAACCAACAAGCAGCAGAAGCCATCCATGTCTCTGGAGCCAGCTTCTCGAGCAAGTCACTCGAGCCAAATATAAGCCCAAGAAGGCAACGGAAAAATGGAGGGACAACACTGGGGCAGCTAGGGCCTCGAAGAAAGCCACTAAACGTAAGGATGTTACTTTTTACCTTACACTTCAACAGAGTTCTTTGCAGATTTTTACCTTTATGCTTAATCAAAAAATATTAATATAAAGGCTTCAACTGTCTTGCCATTAGCCACTAAACATAGTCCATCCAAAAGATTTGTATGACTTCCATATGTCACTTGAGCATCTGAGACAGGAAGACAAACCCTCCCATCTGGAACGCTCAGGGATAAAAGATAGCTGGGACAGCATTTCCGAACCGGCTGCATTCCCCAGCCTGGCCTCCTGTACAGGCACCCGTTCTCTTGTCCTTCAGGCTCTTAGGTGATGAATGATTTCTGGTTGCGCTGTGCTAATCTTTGGACACCGTCTTCCTCTTGGGTTTATCTCAGCATCACTTTGATTGCCTGCTCTCTTCTCATCTATTCATTTTTTTCAACTTGACTTGACTTTGCTTCTTAGCCCCTACCTCTGGATTTGCTCTACACAAACCTTTGCCCATCTGCCCTGAGTTTGATCTGCTTTGAGCATCTGGTTTTTGGATGCTCTTCACATGGCTGCCCGTCATACACCACTGTCTGTCATGTGACTATGTTTATTCCTGTTCCTGATCATTGGGTTCCTCCGTGTTTCAGTGTGTCAGTTATGACCCGAACATTGGATGTAGTGCTGTGCCTGATGCTCTGGAAGGAATGTAGAAAAGTATAAGATAGGGTTCTGCCTCCTTTTTTACATACCTGGAATACTCTTTTTCATTTTTGTCCTAAATTTTTAATGACCCACTTCTTTACCTCCCGCCAGACCTTGGTAATCATTTCTTCTTTTAAATTCCTTTAGCATTTATCTTCCAGGTGGCTCAGCATCACTTAAAAGATGCCATATCATTGTTTGCTGGTGGTGGTTGCTGAAGGCTGGGCTGGCCATGGCAGTTTCTTAAAATAAGACAACAACGGACTTTGCCACATTGATCGGCTTTTCTTTTTAAGAATGATTTCTCTGTAACATGCGATGCTGTTTGATAGCATTTTACCCACAGTAGACTTTGTGTCAGAATTGGAGTCCATCCTCTCAAACCCCACTGCTGCTTTACCAATGAGGTTTATGTGATATTCTCAATCCTTTGTTACCGTTTTCACAGCCTTCACAGCATCTTCACCGGGAGTAGATTCCATCTCAAGAAATCACTTTCTTTGCTTCTCCATCAGAAGCAACTCCTCATTCATTAAAGTTTTATCATGAGATTGCAGCAATGCAGTCCCATCTTCAGGCTCTACTTCTAATCCCAGTTCTGCTGTTTCTACCCCATCTGCACTTACTTCCTCCACCAAAGTCTTGAACTCCTCAAAGTCATCCATGAGGGTTGGATGACTTCCAAACTCCTGTTAATGTTGATATTTTGACCTCTTCCCACAAAACACACATTTTCTTAATGGTATCTAGAACAGTGAATCTTTTCCAGAAGGTTTTCAATTTATTTGGTCCAGATTCATCAGAGGAATCACTATGGTAGCCTTATGACATGTATTTTTAAATAATAAGACTTGAAAGTCAAAATTACTTCTTGGTCTTTGGGCTGCAGAATGGATGCTTTTAGTATAGACATGAAAACAACATTAATTTCACTGTCCATCTTCATCAGAGCCCTTAGGTGACCAGGTGCTTTGTCAATGAGCAGTCATATTTTGCAAGGAATTTTTTTTTTTTTTGAGCAGTAGATTTCAACAGTGGGCTTAAAATATTTAGTTAACCATGTTGTAAACAGATGTGCTGCTATCCAGGCTTTGTTGTTCCATTTTTAGAGCACAGGTAGAGTAGATTTAGTATAATTCTTAAGGTCCCTGGGATTTTCAGAATGATAAATGAGCATTGGCTTCCACTTAAAGTCAGCAGCTGCATTAGTCCCTAAGAGCCCACCTGTCCTTTGAAACTTTGAAGCCAGGCATGGACTTCTCTCTCCAGCTATAGAAGTCCTAGATGGCATCTTCTTCCAGTAGACAGCTATTTTGTCTACACTGAAAATCTGTTGTTTAGTGCAGCTACCATCACTTAGTATCTCAGCTAGATCTTCTGGAGAACTTGCTGCAGCTTCTACATCAGCACTTGCTGCTTCATCTTGCACTTTTATGTTATAGAGACAGCTTCTTTCCTTAAACCTCATGAACCCTCTTCTGTTAGCTTCAAACCTTTCTTCTGCAGCTTTCCTCACACCTCTTAGCCTTCAGAGAATTGAGAGAGTCAGGGCTTTGCTCTCGATTAGGCTTTGGCTTAAGGGAATGTTGTGGCTGGTTTGGTTTTCTTTCCAGACCACTAAAACTTTCTCCATATCAGCAGTAAGGCTGTTTTGCTTTATCATTCATGTGTTCACTGGAGTAGCACTTTTAATTTCCTTCAAGAACTTTTCCTTTGTATCTATAACTTGGCTAACTTTTTGGCACGAAAGCTCTAGCTTTTGGCCTGTATTGGCTTTTGACATGCCTTCCTCACTAAGCTTAATTATTTTTAGCTTTTGATTTAAAGTGAGAGGTGTGAGACTCTTCACTTGAACACTTAGAGGCCATTGTAGGGTTTTTAGTTGGGTCAATTTCAATATTTTTGTGTCTCGGGAAATAGAGAGGTTCAAAGGGGGGAGATGGGGGAATGGCTGGTCGGTGAAGCAGTCAGAACATACACATTCATTATTAAGTTCATGGTGCCCCAAAACAATGACAATAGTAACATCAAAGATCACTGAGCACAGATCACTGTAACAAGTGCAATAATAATGAAAAAGTTTGAAATATTGCAAGAATTACTGAAGTGAGACAAAGTTACCAAGTTGAATAAATGTTGTTGGAAAGTGGCACCCATAGTCTTGCTCAGTGCAGGGTTGCCACAAACCTTCAATTTATGAATGGCACAGGATCTGCAAAGCACAGTTGAAGTAAAGTGAAATAAAATGAGGCATGCCTATGTCTTCGTTGTCCAATATGGCAGCCACTAGCCACATTTTCAAGCTAAGCAGTTGAAATATGGCTACTGTGCCTGAGGAATTGGGTTTAAATTTTAAACTGTAGTTAATTTAAAATTGAAAAGCCATATGTGGGTAGTTGCTAACAGATTGATAATGTGTGCTACAGGAATGTGGAGAATGGAAAGATAAATGTAGACTACAGGTTGGGCTGTGTGGCCTTCCTCATGGGGGAAGATGAACTTGGGTCTTGAGGATGGGAAGCAGAAAGAAGGGGTGGTGTATTTTAAGTGAAGGGATATAGTGGAAGCTCTGAGGTGGTTGAAGATGTTATGTTTGGGATCAATTTGAAGACTAGAAGTAAAGCACAGTTTGAGAGCTAGAGATAATAATAATAGTAATAGCAGCTATTAATTGATACTACAAGTCACATACTACTTTAATCTTCACAACAATATTATGACTCAGAAAATACACGTAATTTGCCTAAGGGAACAGATTAATATATACAGCAGACCTTGGATTTGAACTAAGGTCTGTCTAGCTCAAAAACCTAGGCTCTTAACTACCATCCTATATTGTCTCGTGCTTTGACATGTTAAGAAAGACTCTCAAGTAGAAAATAGCCCAAATATCCTTCATCTGATAAATGGATAAGCAAATAATGCAATATACCCAACCAATGGAATACTCCTTCACAATATAAACAGTTGCAGAATTACAGATAAATGTAACAATATGGATGAGTCTCAAATGCATTATGCTTCATTGGAAGAAGCCAGATATAAAAGAATATATACTGTCTGATTCCATTCATATGACATTCTAGAAAAGGTAAAATTGTAAGGACAGGAAACAGATCAGAGGCCGCCATGAACTAGGGGTGAAGAGCAGGGATTGACTATCGAAAAACAAGAAAATTTGGGGGCATGATGAAATATTCTATATTTTGATTGTAGTGATGGTTACCTGACATTTGTCAAACTCACAGAAACTCAAAACAGAAAGGGTGGATTTCATTGTATGTGAACTGTACTTCAATAAACTTGACTGAAAAGGAAAGACTTACAGATAGATCCAAGTTTATTTTCACAAAGGCAGGTGGGAATATGGTTGGTTACTCTAACTCAGCTATTTCAAAAAATAAATAAATCTAATTTTTTGTGTCTAAATATATCTTCATATTTATTATATGCACACACACATACAACAGAAAAGTGATGTAGGAATTTAAGACTCTTAAAAGAGATGTGTGTGTGTGTGTGTGTGTGTGTGTGTGTGTGTGTCTGTATGTCTCTAAAGCAGTTAAATTTATATTTAACATGAATTGACACAGTAAATGTTTATTCAACTTGGTGTTTATTTGCCATTGGCATGGGAAAGACGCTGGACGTGGAAGAGGGAAAGATATTTTAATGAAACTTGAATGGTAAGATGTCATATGATTTATCCCATTTTCTTTTTATTTTGTTTAAGTGAAGAATAACTACCACATGAGGTCATGAGACCCTTTGAAAGCTTGCTTTAAAATTTCCCAATACATAATGAAATTCTTGTTTTTACAATAAGCCACTTATATGAGACAATAGTATAATGGATATCTTTTTGCAGATACTGATTTCCTCTTTTTATATTTCCAAGAAAGCTATCATGCAGAATTGATTATCTAAAAGACTTACATGACTTTGTCTTCGTTCATGTTGTTGTGTGTTCATAAAACCATAGATACATTAAATATTTAGGCAGAGGGGATGTCAAAATATTATACAGCGCAGTCTGTTTTCTGTGAGCAGGTAAGGGGTTATCTCTGTTTTATAAATGAAGAAATTCTTTTATAATGGACATAAAGAGTAGTTAAATCACTTTCCCACGATCACATTTCTAATGTGTAGGGTTTTATGCTTAAAAAGTGATTAATCTTAATAAGGAACTGTAAACAAGATGAGTTAATGTTTATGATTTAAGCATTTTTCTTGGTTTTCTGCTTTAAACATTCCTCCAGATTCAGGCTTTATTAACATCATATATAATAATCCTTCAATAATCCTGGTTAATCCTAAAATAGACTTCTTAGGGAAAGTGTAAATTACAGGATTTTTTTAAATGAATAATTCCATTTACTCCTGTGGAATTTGAGGTGATGAATATGAAAACACTTTGCTGGCTACAAAGCTCTGAACGAATGTTATTTTTTTTTTCCTTTGATTTTATCTTGCAGTCACATACTTGTTGTTTTTCCTAGAATCCTGAGTGGTATAATGCATACATTTGCAGAGAAAACTGACATCTGGTATTTGTGATAGCTAGGAAATATTTCTGTTGCAGTACAGATAAATATATAATTAAATATCTACATCTCCGTATAATAAAATTTCAAAGAGAGATCTAATTAAAATAATGTAAATAAAAGTGCTTCTTGAACTGATACAAACTCAGTAATTGGTGTCTCGGTGGCTCCTCACTCCATTTAGTGATCTTGTAGATTATTTAGATACATAATATACCCATGAGTGTGTGCGTGCGTGTGTGTGTGTGTGTGTGTGTGTGTATCCTTACAACTATGATCCTAGGCAATATTTTCATATTTACCCCCTTTATTTTTCTCCTTGTAATTTCACTTTAAAGGTATATAGGGGGAAAGAGATAGATGTAAGTAGAGTCAGAGAACTTGTTGACTCTTACTTGTGTTAGGGCAATGTTAATATCCCCATGACAAAATTCTTTTGACAGTTAAAGAAAACTAAAAATCAAAGAACAAAATGGTAACTTTGTCGATTTCATGACTTCGTTTTTAGATCTTCTACTAGATTTAAAGCATTTTGGATATAGTCCTTTGCCTTTTCTACCCATTTCTAGTTATTTCTTTTCACAAAATAGAGAAAAACTGCGAAAGGACAGAATTATTTAGCTGTGTGGTAGGAGTATCAAACTTACATTGAAAGACAAATCTTTGGTCATGTTGAAGGACAGGTGCAAACAGTTGTTGAAAAGTTGGGTTTGATTTTCATTAAAGTCACTTTCTTTTTTGTGATTTGCTCATTGCCATACTCATGAACTGGACCAGTTTAGCTACTGATAACTATGGCCCAAAAGACAGGGATCTGTGTGTGTTGTCTCTGTCATTCCCTTGCAACAGAGATTCAGGTAAAATAATGATGGATCAAATCTATAAAGAACTTACCAAACTCAAAACCCAAGGAACAAATAATCCAATCAAGAAATGGGCAGAAGACATGAACAGACTTTTTTCCAAAGAAGACATCCATTTGGATGTTGGATGGCCAACAGACACATGAAAAAGTGCTCAACATTGCTCGGCATCAGGGAAATCCAAATCAAAACCTCAGTGAGGTACCACCTCACACCAGTCAGAGTGGCTAAAATTAACAAGTCAGGAAACGACAGATATTGGCGGGGATGTGGAGAAAGGGGAACCCTCCTACACTGTTGGTGGGAATGCAAGCTGGTGCAGCCACTCTGGAAAACAGTATGGAGGTTCCTCAAAAAGTTGAAAATAGATCTACCATATGATCCAGCAATTGCACTGCTGGGTATTTACCCCAAATATACAAATGTAGGGATCCGAGTGGGTACGTGCACCCTGATGTTTATAGCAGCAATGTTCACAATAGCCAAACTGTAGAAAGAGCCAAGATGTCCATCGACAGATGAATGGATAAAGAAGTGTTTTATATATATATATATATATATATATATATATATATATATATATATACACAATGGAATATTATGTAGCCATCAGAAGGAATGAGATCTTGCCATTTGCAACAACGTGGATGGAACTGGAGGGTGTTATGCTCAGTGAAATAAGTCAATCAGAGAAAGACATGTATCATATGATCTCACTGATATGAGGAATTCTTAATCTCAGGAAACAAACAGAGTGTTGCTGGAGTGGGAGTGGGGTGGGAGGGATGGGGTGGCTGGGTGATAGACATTGGGGAGGGTATGTGCTATGGTGAGTGCTGTGAATTGTGCAAGACTGTTGAATCACAGACCTGTACCTCGGAAACAAATAATGCAATATATGTTAAGAAAAAAAAAGAAGATAGCAGGAGGGGAAGAATGAAGGGGGGGAAATCAGAGGGGGAGACGATCCATGAGAGACAATGGACTCTGAATAACCAACTGAGGATTCTAGAGGGGAGGCGGGTGGGGGGATGGGTTAGCTCGGTGATGGGTATTAAAGAGGGCATGTTCTGCGTGGAGCACTGGGTGTTATGCACGAACAATGAATCATGGAACACTACATCAAAAACTAATGATGTATGGTGATTAACATAGCAATAAAAATTTAAAGAAATAATAATGATGGATCTGCAGTCTCGACTATGTGAAGTCTTACAGTCACTGGTTGTCTGGAAGAGAAAGTCTGCAGCCGTTGGGCAGAGGAATGGTGGGTGAAGAGCTTGCAGCAGAGAGGCAGTGGAAACAAGAAGGTGGGGGCTGTGAACACTCTAAAATGTGAGGTTGCTAACCTAGGGAGATGCAGATGGAGTGGGGCCCTGGGTCATATTTGGAAAAAGTATAGTAAACTTAGAAGGAAAATCATGCCTGGGACTTTTCAATTTGATTTTACATTCTGTATTCGGGTTCTGCTGATGAGGCGCTTACCTTGAGTTAGGCAACATTTTCAGTATATTTTTTTGTGTTAACATATAATGTATTATTTGTTTCAAAAATACAGGTCTGTGATTCATCAGTCTTTTTTTTTTTAAGATTTTATTTATTTATTTGACAGAGAGAGAGAGCACAAGTAGGCAGAGAGGCAGGCAGAGGGAGAGGGAGAAGCAGGCTCTCCACTGAGCAGGGAGCCTGACTTGGGGCTCGATCCCAGGACTCTGGGATCATGACCTGAGCCTAAGGCAGACTCTTAACTGACTGAGCCACCCAGGCGCCCCTGTGATTCATCAGTCTTACACAATTCACAGCGCTCACCATAGCACATATCCTGCCCAATGTCCATCACCCAGCCACCCCATCCCACCCACCCCCCTGCACTCCTGCAACCCTCAGTTTGTTTCCTGAGATTAAGAGTCGCTTATGGTTTGTCTCCCTCTCTGGTTTTGTCTTGTTTCAGTATGGTTTTAATGGAAATATTTTGATGTGTATCAAAGATGAGAGAGAGAGAGAGAGAGAGAGAGAGAGAGAACCCGTGCAAGGTAGTAGTCATTTACTAGTGTTTCCCCCATTACCAAGGAGGTAAGGTTGGTCTTCAACTCAACTCAGGACTGTCCCTCATCTTTAGGTGTTGGGGTTGGAGACTAAAGTGCAGAGATGTCTGTTGCATACATTTCTCAGTTATAAACAGTGATTTTTCCATTTGTATTTACATCAAAAAGCTCTCCAAAAGAGCTAAGCGAAATATCTTACTTGGAATTAAGGTCACAAATAAGAGGCGATCAATCTAGGTCAGGGCCAATGGGAAAAGCATAGCTGTGGGCCAGGCTCTAAGTGACTGAGTGACAGAAAGAGGAACAGGACAAAGAGCAGGAAGGACATGGCCAGGTGAGAAGGTGGAAGGCTCTTGGAACCGTTAGCCGTTCAGGGCCATAGAGGCTGACATGGCCTTGGTATACAGACCAGGGAAGTAGCCAAAGGTCCCAGCTCTGCCCTGCCCTAGTCCCAGGGTTCAAGAGATCCAAGCAGGAGCCTCTCTTGGTTTAACTGTCTCTCTCCCCTGCCTCTCCAAACCCAGACCCTGCCTCGTGCCCAGCAACCAGCATCAGAGAGGTAGGAACAGTTAAAGTGTATTATCCCCAGATGCTGATTTCAGGGCCCGGAAGTGGATTTTGATGGTTACTGGAAAACAGGCATTGGCAAAGGGGAACGGGCAGAGTTGTCACCCCAAGAGTCTGGCCTGTCTGAGGGGTTCATGGGGAAGGACGTTTGAAAACAACATTCTAGAATAGTAAAAAAAAATCCTAAATGGGAAATTTTTGAGTTTAAAGAAACATCTTGTAACTATTTTTGTTAAAGATTTTATTTATTTATTTGACAGAGAGAGACAGAGAGAGAGAGGGAACACAAGCAGGGGGAGTGGGAGAGGGAGAAGCAGGCTTCCCGTGGAGCAGGGAGCCCGACGCGGGGCTCGATCCCAGGACCCTGGGATCATGACCTGAGCCGAAGGCAGACACTTAACGACTGAGCCACCCAAGAGCCCCTTGGAACTATTTTTTCAAATAAAATGTTATGTAAAGTATTCTCACCTCTAGCAACATTGTAAGATATGATCACACTTCCTTTTCATACCCAGTTATTATGGCAGGAGCTTTTACTTGCCAAACGGCTGAGAATTAGCCTATCTCAAAATGTTCTCAAACAATTTAATTACCCCACTTGGGGTAAGTGACTTAACCTCCTTATGCCTCAGTTTCCTTCTTTGTAAAGTCAGGATCTCTACCTAGTAGAGTTCTGGTAAGGATCAAGTGAGTAAATAATTGTAAAGCACTTAGTGCTTGGCACACATAATGCCATAGAAGTGTTAATTTATTATTATTTCTTTCTGTTTCTGCCTCATGCACGCCCAAGAATCTGCACCTCCTTCTCCCTGTCTCTTGTTTATCTAGCTCAGGCTCCTGAAGTCACCAAATGCTTGCTTTGGGAGAGCATGCTAGGTGAGGTGCCTTCTTCCAGTGACAATGACTCCACATTTTGGTTTCCAAAGAAGGACATTGAACTACTTTTCTCCGAACGTGGACACAAGTCCATCAGAACTTACTGTGTCACATCATATGAGACGCACCTGAGATCAGTGAGTGGGGGGCAGTGACAGAGGGAGAAAACAGCCCAGGGAATGACTCTTGGAAGCAGCACAAGTCCAGACCCGGCCCAGACCCTTTCTAGGCCAGTGCTGACCTTGCTCAGCCTCCCCCACAGGGCAGGAACGGCTCATCCTCCGCCACCAAAACCACTCAGCCTCCAGCCTGGGAATCAGGGCCAGACCTCGGCCCCAGATGTGCCTGCCCTACTCTGAAACTTTCCCAGGCTTACTCACAGGGAGAGCAGCTGTCCTTTTCTGGGGGAAGCGCCTTCTCCCTTCACAGGACTACATCCCGGTGTGTGGCACCAACTAGAAGACTGTAACTAGGCCATCATTGGTGCATTTCCTAATTCCACCCTTCTACGTGGTCAGGATGAAACAGGGCAAAGACAGCTACTTTGGTGGAAGTAGGGCAAGAAATCCGAAGTCTCATCTGCTTGGGGTTTCCCCAGCCCACCTTTCCAGCCCCTCAGGCCATTCTGCTGGGTTTAGAATGAAGATCACCTGTTTAAGTCATCTTTTCTCCTCAGAGTAGTTTATTGGCAGTGTCCTCCTTCTGTGCCATCACCGAATCATTCTTGCTTTGGACTCGCCTCCTGCCTGGATCATGAAAAAAAGAAGGAATTTTTTTTGGGGGGGAGGTTAGACATCGGGAAAAAGAATGTTCTCCATATACTTAATATTGTATAGAAGAAATAGCTTTAAATATCTTATCCTCGATGCCATCTGTCATAACTCTGTGATGAAACTCTTCTCCTCCACATGATGGCTGATGAAAATGGGCTCCTAAAAAAGGTGAAGTTATTCGGCCTAGGTCATAGTGCTGCAAAGTGATGGATCTGTATGACGCAAAAGGCTGCATTCTTTCCATTCCCCTGTTCCATCTGTGGACGCTTCAGGGAATGTATTGTGCGGCTTTAATTTCTGCTCTAATACATTATGATGAGCGTTAATGCCTTGGGCGGGGAAGCAAATGGAGTAGAGCCCGTGAACCTTGAAAACCATTTCATAGAAAGTTGGGAGTGGTTCATTGGCAAGTTGAAGTTGGTAAGACTGACAACATGTTGGAGGCAGTGGACGAGGCCTCATATGACTTCTTGGACAGAGGCACAGAAAAGGAGAAACTTCAGGAACTTTCAGCAGCTCCCTTTATGTTGCATATGTCCATGGGCTACTAGATACACTCCTTCCTTTTCCTTCCTCCCTCCCCCCCCCCCCCCCCCTTTCTTTCTTTCTTTCTGCCATGGAAAAGAAGAGTACAATGAATTTTCAGTGTAATGTCAGGAACTAGCTACAGCTATATGACCACTCTCTGCCTCAGGATCACTGCAGTCACAACTCATTAAAAGTGAAGTGTGATAACCAAAATTTGGAGATAGGGTTTGTTAACAAAGGTTAAAACATAACAGAGCCTAGGGGCGCCTAGCCCTATGAGCTAGCCAAAAAAACATGAGGCTTCACTTCATGAATGGGCCACACTAGGCTCAGTCGGTTAAGTGTCTGCCTTTGGCTCAGATCATGATCTCAGGGTCCTGGGATCGAGTCCTGCATCGGGCTCCCTGCTCTGGGGGGAGCCTGCTTCTCCCTCTCCCTCTGCCCCTCCCCCCTGCTTGTGTTCACTCTCTCTCTCTCTCTCTCTCTCAAATAAATAAATAAAATCTTAAAAAAAAATGTATATAACATAGCCTATTCATACCTGTGAGCTGGCTAGAATTTAGAATTTGAACCAATAGTTGGTGGCTTATGATCTTAAATTTAGATGCTTAAACAATTTATATTCATCAAAAGCAGTTACTGGTACCTTTCCCCCACCTAAAGTGATGGAAAAAAGTGCCCTAAATAGGACAAATAATTGGAAGGAAAATCATCTTAAAATAACACTAAATCTTGGACATGTTGAAGGGCAAATAGTCACATTCCCATGTAGTGTGAAATCTTCATTTTATTCAGAACATGACTGACATGTTTATAAGCTAAGGTTCTTTTCAGACCCAAGAATCCTGCAGATGTCTCATCTGGGAGGACTTATGGGCTGTGTGACTTACTTTATTGTTATTGTTAATAATAAAACAAACGGTTTAATTTAGAAACCATTTCTTAGCCTTTTCATTGCTTTTTGCACATTTTCTTTGTAGCTTTAAAAGGATCCTTTGTATTTTAATAGTTTACTCACTCCTTCCAATAAAAATAGCTAAAAAATAAAACTACAATAGGCATTGGGAGTACACCAAGTCCTTGGAAGACACGTTGGTACCACCAATATTAAAAGGACGGCAGAGACACGGAGAAAATTCTAGAACTGCTTTTGTGAAGATATAGGGAACATTTTGGTAATGTGGCATGCTGCTACTGCAGTGTCAATCTTCATATGTTGTTTAGGAAATTGGAGTCTTTCAAACACGGACAAATTGTTCTAAGTTGAATACTTAGGAAGTCAAAGGAGAATACTTACAGGCCTATGAGCTAGCCAAGAAAACATGAGGCTTCATTTCATGAGTGGGCCACACACTGACAGGTTTGACTTCACTTACCTTTTACGTGGACATGTGTTTCATTGCATGCTGGAGGTCCGGTGGTCGGGGATGGATGAAGATCTCTCAGCGGCTCTACTAAGGTGTTAAAGTGTTTGTTTGCCTCTTGTATTGCTGTCTTCCCTATCACTTATTTTTCCTATTACCTCCCTTTAGGGGCTTATATACCAGTGCATTTAACACATCAGCGAAAGTCTTAGTAATTTTCATAGTATGCTTATCATGTGTTACCACATTCTGTTATTTAGAACCAAGTGATTTCGATCACTAGTGGTAATCAGGTTATAAGATTCATGAGGTCAAGGATTGTGCATCTTTTCTCTTGGTCTGTATGACCAATGAAATTATGAATGAAGTCCAGCCAAGTGCCTGTACCCAGAGGATGTTGAATGGATATCTGATAACTGGATGAAATAATGTTAATCTATATCTGGATAGAAACACTGAAGCATGTAAGCTTCTGAGACTCTGAAGTTAAGCAGCAGGGAGGTAGAAGATGAGGAAGTTGTGTTTCGTAGATTTTTGCCATTCTCATCAACTTTTGTTTTCCATCAGACTTTGCTTCCTTCAAAAGGAGATTCTTAAATCCTAAAAATCTGATCATTGATAACTGGATTAGTTTTTTCCAATGTACTTATCAAACAACAGGAGCTGGTCTGAACAGGCTTCCTTAGCAAAAGTCCTTCAAGGTCTAAGCATGCACCTGTGCCACTTCAGAATCCAATATATTTTTCTAGAATCTTTCAAACTGGATGCAGAGACTCTCACAACATCTATGAACAATGTGCATTTTATTCATCGAAACTAAATCAACAGGAAAACCTATTTCAGTAAAATACAATTCAATTTATTGCAACAACTGTGATCTACTTTATAAGCTTGGGTTACAAATAAGGTCATGTGGTAGTCATCAGTGCTGTTTACCAAATATTTCCAGCTTTCTGCCTTCTGGCAACATGGTAGGACTGCACTTCTTGGCTCTTGATGGGACTGTGTGACTTGATCTGGCCAACGTGTTGTGAACAGAGGGTGTATGTCATTTCCAAGCCAAGACGTTTAACATCGGGCCTGAGACCCTACACGGCTCGCATCCTCTTCGGCGTGGTGAGCTGGTGCTGGTGAATGCTTGAGATGGTAGCTTTTATCAGCTGAGTCCCTGAGTGATTAAAAGGAGCAGAGTCTACCACTGACCCGAAGTTATTATTATAGCATGTGAGAAAAAGGAATCTTTGTTGTTTTAAGCCATTGGGATTTGGGGGTGTTCCTGTAGCATCATCTAGCCTATCCTGATGGATACAGGTAATATTTCTCTTCTTTTTCCCACTAACCTTTGGAACACCCCAAGACTATCATCTGCCTTCTCCATCAATTTGTCCCCCCAAATGCAGTGCTTTATTTTATCCAAAAGGTTATAAAAAGGCTGAAAAGTCTTATCAGTCCACTGCTGCCTTTTCTTCATGTCTGCTACATAGTGTGCCCACAGCTTCCCACAAAGTGGCTTTTTTGTCCTCTAGAGTGATAATACTCTTGCTGGTCCAGATCCCCCCCACAGGTCCAAGTGATACCACATGCCAAGATATCATCAGCTTCGATCCACACTTACATCCTTTTTTTCTTTTTTAAAGATTTTACTTATTTATTTATTGGGGTGGGGGGAGAGAGAGAGAGAGGAGGGGGAGGAGCAGAGAGAGAGAGGGACAAGCAGACTGTGGCCTGAGCACAGAACCGGATGTGGGCCTTGATCTCAGGACCCTGAGATCATGACCTGAGGTGAAATCAAGGGTTGGGCACTTTACCGACTGAGCCACCCAGATGCCCCAATCCACACTTACATCCTGAGCTGTCGCCCAAGGATAGCAGTGTGAAAGGGTAAGTGGACCACAGCAGTTACTATACTGAACCACACTTCTATACTGAACCATACGGGGCCAGAGCAGGTCCCTCTCTGGGCCCTTGATGCTCTAGTCTGTCAATAGATCATGGTTAGAGGCATGATTCATCAAGGAGATTCCAGTCATCTTGGCCACCAGTGAAGAGGAAATCAATACCTTGACCTTTGCTCAGGGAGACAGACAGATACATACACAGTAAATTCAAATACACATCAGGCTATGTAATTATTATAGAGCCAGAAGCTCTGGTGAAAGGTGATTGGAAGAAGGGCTTCATAGAAGTGGTAATTAATGTGAGTCTCAAAGTATATGATTTTTTTTTTCCTACTAGAAAACTAGAGAAAGAAAGGCCCTATGGCAAGAGCGTCTGTTTAGGTAGACATGAAAGTGTTAAGGAAATGGTGAATCCAGGGTGGTTGGAGCAGGCACGGTTCTCATGAGACATACATTTGGAAAGGAGTTTGTTGGGATGCATGGGGAGTGAGAAATAACTGTGGGATGTGATTTGGAAAATCAGATGGAAAGCAGGTGATAGAAGTTGATAACTTTGACCTGTGAATGACACCCGCCATCCCAAACACAGCATCTTTGTGTACAGGCTACCCATTTCCAAACTTCTCATGGGTGATACATGACTTCTAGGATTGAGAGTATTCTCTTTAAAATGACTTGGAAAGAGGGAGCATATTGGATTTTCAAAATACCAACAAAGGAATAGTGATTCCTGAAAAGATTGTCTCCATCACCTCCGAGACCATATATATATTTTTTCCATCCACAGTTCTGAATGTGATGGTGGCTGCAGAAATGGAATTGTGAGCAAAGCCTAAATGCGGTTCACCCTCCTCACGTCCCTCTGAATGAAATGCCGTCTCTTGTTTCTGCTGCTTATTTCAGAAGCCACAGGAAGCAGCTCTGCTTTGTGGTCAGATGCAAGAAAGGGAGGTTGAAACCAGTCCTTTCAGGGAAGCCTCAGAAGCTGGTGCTTGAGCTGGGCTTGCCATGTTGTCCTTGCTGTAGGATACCACAGCGTGGGGGGAGTGTTTCGAGAAGCTTGTGGGTAGCTTTTGCAGTCTCATTAATTAGGAAATTAGATTGTTGAATATAAATTGGAGGGTTCGGAATGTCTTTATTTAAAGTTGAGGAAATGAAGCGTGGGAGGTTAGATGATAGCTATGCTTTTTGCACCAAATTGCAGTGGTTTACTTGCTTTTGCTTTGGGGGTTACATTAACTTTGGCACCAAAGCTGGTCCCTCAGAAGGCTGTTCAGCCCTCCCCTGGATGGGTTTGTTTTATAAGATTTCCTGTGTGACCACGATTCTGAGTCATCTAAGTAACCTTATTGATTACAAGTCTTTTTTTCCTCTTCCCCCCAAACTGCCCATCTGATTTTCTTAAGACTCTCTTACTCTTTCTAGAAACAAACTTCAAATCCAATGGTTTTTGATTTCTAAACCAAGTTTCCCTGGGCTTACTGGCTTGTGGATAATACAGAATAAACTGAAGTACCATGTCCACTCACTAGCATAATTCCTGATTTCTAGTTGCACTCTCATTTTTCCCAGTTCAGCCGCCGATGCCCTTGCTGGGGTCCAAACCCTACGGTCAGTTAGGCGTAGTGCCTTTTGTGGTCACCAGGGCCCGCTCTAGGAATCCTGGCATCCGCGTGAAATGAGAGGGCACCTGGGCTGTTCGAGCTCTTTCAAGGTGCCCCTGCGTATCTCATTGTGGGGAAGCCATACTGGCTTCTGTCAGGGTCTTTTCCTGGATGTGTACTCAAAAACATTTTACTATTCATTTTCAGGAACCTGTCCTCCAAACAGATAAAAGCAAAAAATTCCAACAATGAAAGCATAAAATCCAGAATTCTTAGCCACCCATTGGTCCAATGTGTATAAACCTCCATCTGGATTCAAGCTGGATTCCTGCACATCTAAAAGTTACTTTGTGCAAGGCTTTCTTAACCAAACTGAGGAGGACATGCTGAAAAATCCCTTCACCAGAATCCAACACGTCTTTGTTGCTGGATGAAGGGGTCATCATTTGTATCCAAGGTATTAATGTTGCAAATGGCATGAACTTGATAAAGAACTACTTAAAGACAGCTTTGTTTTGTTTTGAAACCATCTTTACTTTGATACGGGTGGTATTCAAGTACATTTTTTGGTACCTGTGTTCTGTACTCTGTTCCAATATTTTTCTGGAACATGGACCTCTGTCATTCTAATCGCAACATACATGGAATTCTATGCATCTCGTGTGCATTCCAGAAAGAAGGAGGAGACCAAGACTGTGTTTTTCAGGTCACAGGTTTACACGAAACACAGAACTCCTCATGTTAGTAGGAGAACAAACAGGTCCCCGCCTAGATGATACAAA
This sequence comes from Callorhinus ursinus, assembly GCF_003265705.2. Taxonomy (NCBI): domain Eukaryota; kingdom Metazoa; phylum Chordata; class Mammalia; order Carnivora; family Otariidae; genus Callorhinus; species Callorhinus ursinus. The sequence goes on from NW_027397135.1 coordinate 2,316,428, forward strand.
AGGAAACAGATAGTTTCCAGGGTAATAATGGTACAAGTGAGAAACATGTAGTGTGTGGCATCTGGATGTACACGCTAAATAGTCCTTGTTATTCAAATTTATCTTCTGTCTTCTTGTGTGGCTCTGAAGCTCCTGGCCCATCTGATCAGGAACCAAAGGGAGAGATGGTGGGCCTGCAGGTACCAGGCTCCCCTGTGGACCGTAACCACCCGACACACGTGTCTTTGCCACAAATCTACGTGCTGCTCGGGTAATGGATTTCTGCGTGATAAACTAATACCCCTTAGAAGCATTTTCTGAAGCTTTCGAGTGTGTTATGGAAATAATCTTGTGAACCCCACAACACCACGTCTTTGCCTTGTGGTTCATTAACGCAAAGTTCCATGATGTGGACGATCACACTATCTCTCTTCCCCTCTCCAGTGTTGGATGATAACTCTGCTGCAGAAAGCCCACTCCTAGAAAATATCACACAATATCATTTCTAAACATTCTAATGGCCAGATTCAATGTGTATTGAAAAATCCAGAATTGCCCTCTGCCTGGAAGTTTTCATTTTAAAGCATCTAGCATATCTAATTAGAAATAGCCCCTTTGGCCTTGTATAGACATACGATTTCACTTTTGCACGGAAACGAAAATGTTAATTTAGGTCGTTATGTTGAAGGCCTCCGCGTGTAACAATAAGGATTTTAAACGCGGTTCGGTTCATACTAAATAATCGCAGCTCAACTTTGCTGAGTGAAACAGATTTCCTTTGTTCCCTAATCCTGTCTGCTATAACGGGGTTAGATTGTAGGTCTAGCCTCTAGCTATGGCTCTATACTTACTCCAGGCATGGGGACAGACAAACCCCAAAACGAGAGTTACTGAAGCAATGGGGCCTCGTGAGAACATACTAGAACCATTTCCTTCCTTTCTGACCTCTTCAGTTCTCTTTGTCATCTACTTCAGTTACTTCTGGATGCATTCTGCCCCCCTTCCAGGGATTAGCGATCCCATACTAGCCATTATTTGTAGTAGCCTCATCATCCTTTTCAACAGAACTGATGCCCTTAGGATTTGCCCACTAGCTTCCTGAAAATGACAGGGATCTCCCCAAGGCCCTGGGTGGCTGCTTCTCAGACCTGCAATAACAATGGGATTTTGGAGCAGATGGGCTGGCGTAGCCATTTTATGCATAAATTGGTCTGAGGGAACAAAAGACTCTCATCTGAGCTTGGGAATGTAAATTTTAAGAGGAATTAGGTACATTTTTCACTTACAGTCATTCTCTAGTTTGGTGCTCACTTTTTTTTTTTTTTTTTGAATATCCAGCCTCAGCCTTTTAGGAGAAATACAACTTAAGAATATAGAAAAAAAATTGATTTAAATTTGATGTTTCTAAATTCAAACTGTGTGTTCATGCTTAGAGAATAGGGAGGGCTTAGACACTTATGAATGCATACAAATGCACAATGACAACAAAAAGTGCTTTCGTTGGTATGTTTACTTGCCTTAAGGTACCCCATAAAAAAGTGTTTTTCTCTCTACTTGATTTGAAGTAGTCTATGAGTTTCTAGAAGACAGAGATTGCATTTTATTAATTTCAGAGTTCCCAGCAGAGCCTAGTACAGTGGTTTAACCTAGTAGCAGCCCCATAAGTATTTGTGAAATTAAATTAAGTGTCTAATAAATACTACTTTTCTAGTTGGAAAGTAGTGTTGCAAGTTAGGTCACTTGAGATTTTATTCTGAGTTCACCTGGCTCTAGGCCTTGTGGACTGCAAAAATGGGGATCCTTAAGGTCTAGGGTTAAGGCTAGCAGACTAGAAATGGAAGAATCTCCCCATTCTTATTGGGTACGTCTAGGTTTTCAAAAATAAATATATGCTCTTGCTAGGCCTTATCAGAATTAGCATGAAATTTAACATTTCATATTTGATATGCATAAACTCGCCCCACTGTCTTCTCTTTCTAGAGTGATCTTCCCAACATGCAAATCTGATCATGTCACTCCCTGTTTAAACCTTTCCAGTGTTTTCTTCTGGCATGGGGATAAAATCATACCCCACAGTACGACTTGTCATGAGCTACATCAAGCTTGTCTTTCACTTTTCACTCCTCCCTAGCTCCCCACTTTGTTCCCAGTCAGGAGCACCTGTGGGCTTCCAACAGTCTTTCCCCATTCTGCTTCCTGAGCCTGGTGCAGGGAGTAAAAATCTTTGTAGACTTCTCATGTCTGCCTGAGGTGTATTTTGAAGGAAAAAGACAATTTTTTGCACACTCTTTCTTCCTGAGCCTGGTGCAGGGAGTAAAAATCTTTGTAGACCTCTCATGTCTGCCTGAGGTGTATTTTGAAGGAAAAAGACAAATTTTTGCACACTCTTTCTGCATATTAACAAGAAGAAGGCCCTTGCTATCTGCTCCCTCTTAGCAGGTTTTGGGGTTAACAGAGCAAACAGTCTCCCCATAAGGACTGAGATGTTCCTTTGTTCTCCTCAAACAAATCACTGTGGGGTTCCTCGAGAGCTACTCGAAATCTGTTCAGTTTATTTTTTATCTTGCCTTTCTAGATCACCGGCCCTTACTCTTAACAACAGAAGCATCTGTCTCTATAATGTGAGAGTATGTGATATTCTTTCTCCTCCTCCACTAGTTAACCCTCCTAAAATGTGAATATCTATTTAGGGGAAGGAGTGTAACCCCCTTCCCGCCCCCCCCCCCCCGCAGCCTTTTAATAGCCTGATGACCTTAATGTTACACTTCTGATGCCTCAACCATCTAAAACAAATCACTAAGAGTAGAAAGTAATTTTTTTTCAGGTTGGGGGAGGAGCATTTTGAAAATCACCTCTTGGTTCCCTTTCTCACTCTTAGCATGAAGGAATCAGAGTGTATGCTATACCCAGTGGAGGATGCTTTTCTGTAGCTGACCTGCTAAGTAGGAGTGAGTTAAAGTCTGCTTTTCCAAGAAGTCATCACACTCCTAAGCGAACATTCCTAAGCCTCCCGTTTGCCCTCTCCCCATTTGCTCCAAACCTGGTGTGTCTGAGATCTGCAAGTTCACTGACACCTCAGTGTGAGTGGGAAGAAGAGAAAAGAGCGCCAGGGAGCAGGCAAGGACAGGAGGTCGGCGCACTGACCCGGATTTGGAGGCTTGGGTTTATTGAACAACCTCACCCGGGCTTCACCAGTTTTGCGGACCGGTCTGGCGAGGTATTGGGGGCTGTGCGCCCTCTGCTGGGAAGAGCAACGCATGCGGCCGCCCCAGGGCACCTGGCCGGAGGAATTTCAAGCTTTTGCTACACGGGGGCAGATTTTCTTCTCAGGGCTGATGCTCTGCTGGAGTAAAATGATGGTCATGAAAGCAGAGACTGGAGGTTTTTAAGAGTAATTTTAAATCTAATCTGAGCAAACAAACAAAAACTCATGCTATGTTCCACCCTTGTCAACTTCATACTCACCCATTTCCTCCCTGTGCTGAATGTGGCTTTAATCATGTTGTAAATGGCACAATACATCAAAGTATGTCTTTGTGCTCAGAGTAAATAGAATCACAGGAAGAATCACTTACTCACATTTTCTGCTTAGCATGTCATATTTGGGGGAGAGTGGAAGATTTTGGCACATGTGAATGCTTTCCCTTATGTTTAACTTAGCTCTTTCTAAACATTAATATTCCAGTATCAGGGCTTAAAATTGTATTTGGGTTCCGTGCATTATTTTTTTTAGTCCTTTAACAAAGATTAAGGGGCACTTACTATATATCGGGCACTCTGCAGGCTGGTGTAGAGCACTAGGAGAGAGAGAAGAGACACCTAGAATCTCAAGGTGCTTGGTCTACAAGGAGATCAAGGAGAGCTTTTAGACTTGCAACATAAAATGGTATTAAGAAAGAAAGGGGTCCAGCACGCTGAGCAGATTGGATCGTACAGCTGGTGATGGGGACTCATGGAAAGATTATAACCAGAAGGCAGAAATGACTGCTTCTCATTGTGGAAATATCTCAGGAAGGTAGAGGGTTGGGGAACGTCAAAGTGTGAACAGGAGGCTATTTAAGAAACTGTTGGAGTAGAAAAGAAAAAAAAATGAGAGTGGGGGTCCTGGGAAAAGGATTCACTAGACAATTGCTTACGAGCTGGACCTGGAGGTGGAGGATGAGGATGATGGAGGAATGAAGGCAGCTTGGCTGGTGGATGACACCTGGCTGAGCAGAAAAAGATTCAGTGTAGCCGGAGTGAGGCATTCAACTTGGGGCATGTTGAATTTGAGGTGACTCTGTGTAAGGATATGCCCTAAGTAGCCAGAAATATGGGTCCTGAGCTCGGAGAGGGGACATGGCTCACAGGGAGACTGGGGATTCGCCAGCTGGGGGCCTGAGGAATCAATGGACGTGTCCAAGAAGTCTGTGTAGACAGAGGGAGAGATAAGCAAAAATGCAAAATCTCACAGGCCTCTTTTACTTCATTGAGTTAGGTAACAATTTCATTGCCTGCTTTTTAAATATGAAATGTTGTCGAGCATGTGGATTTGGGTAACATTTTATCTTAATGAGAAACCTATTTAAAAGTGAGTTTAAAAAAAATTGTGCTCTTACATGATCGAGTCCTCATTATGAAGCCTGAGAGCTTTCGCATCTAATGCATGTTCTCAAAAAGTCATATTAAATCCGAAATGACTTAAATCTTGATGAACTTGATCTGTGCAAGCTAAAGCCAGGATTAAGTTATATACATGATAAAACATCAAAGATTCAGTTCTTTTCAGGTGGGCTTTGGAATGGGAAAATGGAAGAAGATCTAATTTGTTCTGATCTCAAGGGGGAGGGATCAACGTTCATTTCAATCTCTATTCATATGCATAGCTAGTTCTAAAAAATGCCTAGAATTCTAACCTCTCAATGAGGAGGGAAGGAATTTAGAGATCATGTTGTAAAATTGTATGTTTTATAGACGAGGAAAGAGAACAGTAATTTAAGAAGCACTGCAGGCTGCATCTTCTGTCTCTTTGGGAGATTCATAATTCACCTGGTCTCAATAAAGGCTCTGAAAAGTTCTGCAGGAAGGAAAGAAAATACTGATTTTTGTTTAACTTACGTTTCCCAGTCTTATGTGATGACCAACCCAGTATCTCCCAGAGTTTGAACAGCGGTACTTAGAAGGTTACCTTTATAATTAAGTGGACCGATATAATTTTCCCAACCTTTAGCCCCAAAGCTCAATTTAGTTAGCAGGCATTAATTGATCCCTTAATATTTAGGGGCACTGTATTAGGTACTCAGGGCCCAATGATTATTCATAAAATAACAATAATAAATGAAGATAGTAACTGTAGTTAAAACTTGTGAGTGCTCACCAGGTGCCAGGAGGATTTGCTAAGTATTTTACAGATACCATCTCATTTAATCCTCTGAACCTTGTGAAGGAAGAAGGTGAAGGGGTTTTCCTAGAATCGTGGACCTAGTGAATTACAGAATTGGTATTCCAATGTTGCTTCTATCTGATTCCACCGCTTATAGTCTTAACTACCATAGTTTTCGGAGAATTTTTAGCCTAAATGATGTCCCTAAACATTCCCAAGATGGGCTTCAGGTATTTGGGCTTGAGCTTCTCCAAACTGTGATATCTAGTGGGATCCCCTGACATTGCCTTGACATTACTCTTGACAAGTCTACATTTACCAACCAGGGTAGCCTCTTTCTCTCTGCGTCTGAAGCTCTCCGTATCAAACAGCCCGTTGTTGGGCTGTAGTATCTCGTTTCTTCTGCATTACATAATGCAACAGATATGAAGTAGATCAGGATATAGCTAATTTATAACTTTCCTGTATGGTTCCTGAATGTTCCTTTGTCATTTTTGTTGTTGTTGTTGTTTGTTTTAAGTGGGAAGAATGAGCACTAGATTTTAAATCTTCTTTATACACTCTAGGCAATACTTAAATATTTAACTCTTAGCAATTTGTGTTTTTAATGGAATAGGGTTTTCCTTTTGGGTCATTTTCATAGAGTAACTTTGGTTGTCCAAACATACTCTGAAATACGTTGGGGATTATGGTTTCAACACATGTAAGCCTAAGGCCAAAGTATGAGTAACACAAGATATTTTGTTACATTTCGTGAACAAACCACTGTTTTGTGGTATAATACAAAACATAGCTAAGTAGTTTAGATCACTATCAGGCATTACAAGGTTAGGTTTTCAATTTATGTGATTACTCAAAGCTCATTAGAAGTATATTCTCTAGCTCTAGGGAACACAGCCTAGAAAATTGTGGTTTCCCTTGTGAAAATGGTATATTTTTAGTCCATTTATTATGTTTTTAGTTTATCTCAATCATACCCCTTTGTACTTCTGGCACAATAATTGAATTCACAAATAAACTTACAAAGTCTACTTACCAATGAGCCAAAATGGGTAAAAAAGAGAGAGAGAGAGAGAGAGAGAAAGAAAATACATTATTTTTATTTATTAACTTAAGCCCTGTCTTCAGAATGTTACGGACTTGGTATCAATGAAACCACTATTCCAAATTCTTCTCTCTAAGATCATACCAACTGTGATACAGTAGAGAAGTTCCAAGTTCTAGTTCTGGCTCACACACGTATTAGAAAGACAGCTTGACTTTTTTGATTTTTTGGTTTCCATACTTAACAAATGGGCCTCCTATCATGTGCCCTCCTATGAGAAAGATCTTGAGTGAATTTTTGAATCTCTTTGAGCCTTGGTTTCTTCATTTGTACAACAACGATAGGTAGTATCTACTTGATAGGATTATTGTGGGGATTAAATCAGATAATACACTAAGTACCAGAGACCAGGATGGTATATTGGGGTAGTTTCCCACTGCATTTTTTCCCCTTCTTCCTTATCCTATACACATTATTATGATCTTTTTCTTTTATAAACTTTTTAACTTCGGTTTATTTGTATATGAATACTTCTAAAATTGAACTTAAAATCCTTAATAAATCATATGAGAACAATGACCGTGGCTTATGATTATACTTGAGGAATTGGGGCTAATTTGAGGAATTGGGGCTAATTTGATCCGGCACTTTCACTGAGCTTTTGCTGTGCACAAGTACATTGGGCGAGCATAGGAGACCTGATCTCTTTCTCAATTCTTGGTGAGTCCACATTTCAAAACTGGGAGGATTTTTGTTTTGCTTTGTTTTTATTTTACTTTTAGCAAAACGAGAATGCATTATTGGCAATATAAGGGCCATTACTTGGTCATAATCCATTTCCTGGGATTAAAATAGGAATATTGACCATAGTTTAAAAACTGAAGTTCAGTTGTTTGTAGAGACCTTCCTTCTAGAGACTAGAGGCCTTTCTGCTGGAAAAGGCTGCAGGATATTCCTCTGAAAGAGACACGTGTGAAGCAAACATTTTCCTATTGTGCATCTGTGAGTCTTTAGTAGACACACATTCGTTGAAATAGTCTGACCTGTAATTTTGAAGTAATCTTTTAAATCTGGCTGCATATCTTCAGTCCCTTCAACTTCATTCTTAGAGACCTTTTCTTTATTTGCTTTGACCATCAGGAAGCTTAAAATTGAGTCTGTGACCCGATTATATTCACCTGTGATACTTTAGCTTGGGTCTTATTTTTCTTGGCCCTGATTTTTAGAATTTGTTTTTTCATTTATAGCTCATAAATTTTGTTGAGTAAAGAGGAGTATTAACATAGTAAATAGATACATACATATACACATAAGGAAAAAAAATCTAGTTCAAACTTTTGTTAGAAGAGATCTAGTTCCCAAATGGGCCAGACATTTGACTCCGAATGGGTAAGAAAAACATGGGTCAACTTACACCTCATCTGCTCCCTTTTGGAAAATGCAAACCCCAAATTGAGTGTTTGGAAATGGGGCATTCTTAGAAGAGACCAGAAAATCCCCATGATTCTGGACTGCCCTCAGGGTCAGAGTGCTGGTTTGAACAATAATCCTGATTTTTAACAGCTTATTATATGTGGCTCCACTTTGCGCCAGGAGGATTTATTCGTGCTCATGACTTCAAATTCCAGCCACGATCCTCCATGTTGCCCCATGTCAGTTTAAGATTAATTATGGTAATTCTCAAGGCCACATAGTGCACGTCAGAGTTTTCCTCTGAATCTACACTGCTCCTCTGATCCAGAACCCAGGTGGGGAGGCTAGGGAGGCTGGGGAGGCTGGGGAAGGAAGTAGACTTTGGGGAAGGACAATCATTTCAGACATTTACCTGAGCACGGTTGGTTCCAGGGGCGTGAGGCTCGACTTCCCATTGTGAAAAGTACAAGCGGGCACTTGCATGTATACTTGCTGTACGTTTCCTGGCTCTCAGGATACATCAGATTTACTAATAAAACTCCAGAATGACCATATGCTTTGAGGTGCAATTCCTTTTCCAACACAGAAAATGAAAAGGCAGTTAGGTCGTGAATCTGTAAACAGTCATGCTCCTGTTCAAGTAGAACAAGTTGGCATCAGGAAATTCAGTTTTCCTTAGAGTGTCATTTATGTCCCCATGCTATATCAGGATGGTTGGTAATGACTTAAAAACAGTACCCTAGGAAAGTTTCCATGTTAGGTTGCCACGGGCGAGATGATTGGCAAGAGGACGCCAACACCCTAGGTGTCCTTCCGTGAACTTTAGGAAATAGAGTTCTTGGGTCTTCACCTGGAGCACTGGTTTTCTTTTAGATCAAATGCTATCCCTACATCACAGGTGCTCCGTTGTTTCTCTTGGGGCAGTACTTCTGTGAGGGAAACAAAATTACACGATATACTGAGTTAGGTAGACTTGCATTACTACTATATAGAGCTGACTTTTTTGGACTATCTGCCCAGCTTGTTTCTAACTACATTACCTGTATTATCTCATTTAAATATCACAATCCTAAAAGGCAAACGTTATTATTTTCTTCATTTTACAGGTGAGGAAACTGAGGCACCGACAGGGTAGGCCACTTGCCCACGGTCACATAGCTAGTAAATAGTAAAGCTCAATTTTCTGATCTGGGCAGCCTGTATGCGGAGCTGCTGCTTTTATTTTTTTTTTTTTAAGATTTTATTTATTTATTTTTATTCATGAGAGACAGAAGGAGAGAGAGAGAGAGGTGCAAAGGCAAAGGGAGAAGCAGGCTCCCCTCGGAGGAGGGATCCTGATGCAGAACTCGAACCCAGCACCCGGGATCATGACCTGAGCCAAAAGACAGATGCTTAACGGACTGAGCCACCTAGGCTCCCACAGTTGCTGGTTTTAAACCACTATTACAGCACTGTCTCCTCAGTCACTTGTTAGTGTTAGTGTTTTATACATTTACATTGCAGCAAAGCACTGCTAGAAACCTAGATTAACCCCCCTTTTAAAAATCATATGCCACAGATTTGTAGCAGCATTCCTATGATGCTGTTAGGATGATGAGTAAGATCATAATGATGTGTTACAAAATTTAAGTGTGTGTGCATCAATAGCTGACATTTATTGATACGCTTTGTCAGGCATTGTTCAAAGTTCTTTACCCGCATTAAAGCATTTAATCATTAAAGATAATAACTATCTACTCTGTAGAGTTAAGTATATTAATATATGCAAACTGTTTGGAATGCATGGCATAGATAAGTGCTCAATAAATTCTAGTTATTATCCTTACGTTACAGATGGGGAGACAGGTTAGACACTTGCTCACGGGCACCCAGCTGGTTAGAGGCAGAGCGGGGCTCTGAACTGAGGCTACCATGCTTCAGAGCCCATGCTCAACCACCAGGCAAGCAAGAAAAATCAGAACATCCGTTAATTATACTTTGTTTTTACTTGCACTGATAGCCAATCAGAACTGAAGCTTTTATTTTACTAATGAGAGGCAGCAAGCTATCAGGCCTAGTCAGAGAACAGGATCTGGAGTCAGCCTGTCAAGATGGAAAGATCATCTCCGTCCCATGATAGCTGTGCAACCTTGGGAAATATACCTAAACTCTCTGTGCCTTGGGTTTCTTATCTCTAAATGGGGATACTTCTATCTCACAGGGTGGCTGTGAAGATTAAATGAGAACAACCTATCTAAAGCTCTTACTGTAGTTCCTGGAATATGGCAGCATTTGAATAAGATTAGTTAACATTATTGTGGTTATTAGAAATGAACTTACATTTGCATTTCACAAGTATACTTTGAATTTTAAAGCCACAGATGAAATCCTGGGAGCCCAATTCAATGAATACTTTTTTTTTTTTT
>NW_027397135.1:2326731-2336963 GCF_003265705.2 Callorhinus ursinus
TGTATTATTTGTTTCAGAGGTACAGATCTGTGATTCAACAGTCTTGCCCAATTCACAGCGCTCACCATAGCACATACCCTCCCCAATGTCTATCACCCAGCCACCCCATCCCTCCCACCCCCCCAGCAACCCTCAATTTGTTTCCTGAGATTAAGCATTCCTCATATCAGTGAGGTCATATGATACATGTCAATGAATACTTTTAATAAGCTATCCCAGACTCTGAAAGCCTGTGTGTACCAACTGTCTTCCACTGAAAGTCAGAGTTCGGGCTGTTAGAAGACGGCTTGAGGAGGAACGCGATGAGGCTGGAGTAGCCACTGGGGCACTGGCTGAAAATGCCAGAATGATCCACATTGCTACATTTCTGTTGGGCACTTAGAAACTGTGTTTAGACAGTTTATTCTCTGGTTGCATGGGGAGTCAGAATCCACTTAGCCTCAGTCATGACTATTTTCCAGACCCGAGATAGAAGGAGGGAGGAGAGAGAGAGAGAGAGGGACAGACAAAGAGCATATACAATGACTTTCTGACATAGCACCTTCCCTATCTTTGATGCCTTTATTCTTGGACAATAAGCCAAGTGGCCCAGCCTTCCTGTGACAGTTAGCACCCACATTTGGTGTTCTCGTCCCATCTGACCACGCACCCAGCATTTCTAAACAGCACAGTAGTGAAAGCTAGAGCTTATACTTTTGATTTCTATTAATTTTTAAGTTGTTACTGTTGGGTTTTGAAGGTCTTATCTGTGCTAATTCATACGCCTAAGATTTTTTTTTTTTTTTTTTGCAGTCCTTGCTCTCTGAAAGCCTACAGTTCCCTTCAGGGAATCGTTCTGGGAAGGGGGAAAATGATAAATAAAAAAACCATAAAAAAGCCCAAGGCAGTGTTGGTTTCAAAACCCACTCCTTTATCCGGTTGACTCTGACAGATGTTCCTTCATTTTTCTTGCTTTCTTTTAACGTCATTGAGTTCTGCATTCGAGAAGGCAACACGTTCCCATGTGGCTAACAGCCTACTTTCCCAGTCTGTTTACAACAGCAGTTCAGAGGATATTAATAGATGCTCTGCTAAAAGCGTGGACAGTTGTACGTTAGTTTGGGACACGCTGGCTTGCTTGTACAGCACAACTAGGCTTCTCTGCTGGGCTTTGTAGAGACTTTGCGAGCCCAGTGTACTCATCAGTCTCTAAGAGGAGATGATCCTAAGATGTGTTTTATTTTGCTGTGGCATCTTTTTTTCCTGCAGCATCTTACAGTTGGTGTTTGAGGACCATGTTCTGAGAAATGCTAATTTATATGGTTGTCATTTTTTTTTTTTTTTTGGAAGTCACTGCTTTATTGTAGTTATTTGGGGACCCAGATGAATGGAGCTCGACCATCACAAATTGAAAATTTTACACAAAAGAGACTGAGGAAGAGCTCACATCTTGTCCAAAACTAGATTGGCAACACTTTCAGTTGCAACTTGTCCAGAACTAGGTTGGGCGGCCCACTTAATTACAATATGCCAAGAAGAATAATGTTACCATATATATTGAAGATTGAGCGTGAGAAATATTTGATAAACATCACTAAAAACTTTTATAATATGGTCATCATTTTTATAGGTGGACTTGGTTAGGGAGAGGTGCCAGAGCTTAATGGTACCTGTGCTATTATTTTTTAAGGATTAAATAAATGCCATAGCACAGTTCATTAAAAATATGAAAATCTTGAATTTCAGAACTCACTAGAGTGTTTTCCCCCAATATCAGACTTAAGAAAAAGAGGGAAATGACAGAAAAGAAAAATAGAATTAATTTAAAAACACACTCTAATTCCCTACCAAATCCTGAGTCAACCAGCTATTTAATCTAATAGTATTCATATTCTCCGTGCAGTCAGTGTGTTGAGAGGGAGCTAGGGCACCACAGGCCCCTCAACCATCAAAGATATTCTTGCATTTCTTCCTCTTTCTTCCTCCTCCTCCTCCCTCTTCTACAGATTCAAGACAGTGCAATATAGATTAACAAACCACTGATAATTTTTTTATAAGAGAGGTTGAAACAAAAATATTTCTGGACACCCCCAGCGACCCAGAAATCCATTTTTCCAGAACCTGCCAATCCCAGAATCGTAAACGGGATGATCTTTTGTGTATTTTAATTTATGCCCTTAATTCTTAGGTGGGAAGAAATTCACTCGTTGCTATCATGAAAATAAGAAGATAATAAGACAGAAAATCCAAAGGTCCTGGTGACCTTGTTGAGTTCAGATCCCAGCAGGCAGGGGCCTGAGACGGAGCAGCTACCCGACATGTGTTTGTGGCATGAACTTCATCTGCCTATGCTTTGATTTTCCATCTGTCCAAAGGAGAGGTGGGGCAGAATACAGGACCTCTGAGGTTCCTTAGAGCCTGGTAGTGTGGGCTCTGTGTACTCTGGGGCTCCTAGATTGTTAGGGAGCATGCAAGTGTCATTTGGAGCAAATGCAAACAATTTTCAGTTTGCTGGATATAGTAAGAAGACCAAGTATATGCTTTATTTTAAAAATTGAGTCTTTCTCCTTGCTTCAGCTTTATCCCGTTCATTGTCTGTGACACCCTTTCAAACATGAAGCATGAGCCCTCTTCTTTGCACAAAAAGTAAAGCAAATTGTTATTGCTGTTATTATATACAAGAGCCTGCTCTCAGTTTTGAAAGTCACCCACCATTTAAAATGTCTAATCCATCATTAGGACTTAATTAATGCACTTAATTAATTCTTGGAAACAGGAACAGTTTCCTTTCCCTCCAAGGCCTCTTTTGTGTACTTTTGATTCCAGGATGACTATCTAAAATGTCGAAAATGTAATAAAGATATAACTGCAAAATGCAGTTATGCATTTACTGAATGCCTACTGTGTCCCAGACACTACACAATATGTTTACATATTTATATACGCGATCTTCCTCTTTCTTCAGAGAAACCCAAGAACTAGGTATGATAAATTTGTTTTGAGAAAATCAAGGCTAAAGTTCAAGTGATTTGCACAAGATCCAGGAGCTAGTAGATGATGGAATAGGAGTACAAACCTAGTTATCTTCAGAGAAAAAGTGTTTTGGGAATAAGTAGTCCATTTCCAGCATGTGGTGGACTATGTAACTGTGAGTTTAGTAGGAAGAGGGAAGAACCTGAAGGTGGCAGTGGGCCAAGGGCCCTTACAGTCCCTGAGCAAGGGTCTTCCACAGAAGTGCGGTGTGATCCCCTTTTCTACCTTGCATCCTGAGGAGAGCTTAAACCTTAAGAGGCAGTCCATTCCATGTGGGCTTGAGGACAACATATTTATCAGGATATATTTATTTGCTTAGGTTGGTTGTCCTGGCAAAGTGTAGATTTTTCCATTTGCATATAAATGAATCCAGATATTCAGTAAAGTTTCCAGTTCAAATATGAAAAGGATATCTTTAGTGGATTAAAGGTCAGGAATAGTTATGACTGTTTTTCATACCATGCTACAAGGCAAGTGAGTATTATGTCTTTTCTTTTTAACTCATACTTTGTTTTTCACCTTTATTTTACTTCTTGCTTAATGCTTGAGAAAACCATTCCAAAGACGTTTGCCTGTACTTCTTACTATTTTGAAGGACTCATTCCTAAAGATTATGTCTTTGAAAGATGGAGGAGCACCATTTTAATGTCTAGCAGAACACCTTTATCATACAGGGGCTTAATGAATGCTCTTGGATGATCAAGGGTAGATGAAAGCATTGGGATGCCATCTAGTCCCAGACTTTGAATAAGATCTCCTCCAAGGTTTCTGTTGGGCTTGAAGCTTTATACTTTCATGCTATCTGAAGTTTGCCCGTGAAATGCGTGCTTTTGACATATTTTTAAAAGAAGAAGTTTTGATTCTCACAGTAAAAGAGCTCAGATGTCCAGTAAAATTCTGCTATACATTCAACTGGTTGGATTTCTTTTCAAAAAATTATTATTTAATAATAATAGGGAAGAAATAATAGGTCAGTTAATACTGACCTTTTCAAGGAAGAAGGGAAACTTTGCTACTTAAAGCAAGTCACTGTAGATCCTCACTAAGGATACCATATATAAAAATAACCCTTAGTGGTACTGAAGAGTTAAGTTTTCAGATCTGAGAGGATTTAAATCAAGACACCTCAGAAATTTTGTTTACTTCAGACCATTGCCTGTAAGTTGATTCTAACTATTGAAAACCAATAACTACATATGTATCTCTAGTGGAAAACAATGACTGTGCTTTCCTGGTTTCAGTGACAATCCTCCTGTGCTACTTAAAAAAAAAAAAAAGCCAAGTAAATTCTTATTTCTTACGTTTTACCAATTTTTGAAAATCATGTCTTACTTCAGGTTTTTCATAATTATTCCATTAGATTATCTCAAAAAATATTTTTCTTCCTGTTTTTAGTTGCCTTTTATATACTTAAGACAACAAATATATTGCTACTTTATTATACCTCTGCTCTGTAGTCACATTGTGTGTTTCTTTTTTTTTTTTTAATTTTGTTTATTTGACAGAGAGAGACACAGTGAGAGAGGGAACATAAGCAAGGGGAGTGGGGAGAGGGAGAAGCAGACTCCCTGCTGAGCAGGGAGCCTGATGTGGGGCTCGATCCCAGGACCCTGGGATCATCACCTGAGCTGAAGGCAGATGCTTAACAACTGAGCCACCCAGGCGCCCCACATTGTGTATTTCTTGTAAACCACTTCATTCTTTTGCTAGAAGCCATTCTTGGAGATTTCCACTGGTTTCTGTGTTTTAATTTTGACCAGTTGTTTTCTAGGCCTGTTGCAAAGCTAACATCCCGAGAATTATTTTCAAAGGACTCTTGAATTGGTTTCAACATTATATGCCGCTGATGTCTTTCCTTTTGGACTTTTTATTCCTATTTTGTTAGAGTACTACTTGACATCTCCTCTTAGATGTCTAATAAATATCTCAAATTTAACTGATCCTCCCTCTAGACCTGCTCTGCCCAAAGCCTTCTTCATCTTTCTTCGTGGCGGCTCCATGCTTCAGTTGCCCAGGCCAAAATTCCTGAAACCACACTTGACTCTTTCTCTCACACTCCATGTCTAATCCAACAGGAAATGCTTTAGCTTTCCTGCCAAAATACGTCAGAATTCAACCAGACCTCTGCTGTGACCATGTGGATCATTGAAGTGGTAGGCATAGAATTGTAATGACCAAATGACTTTGTTATCATTAACAAACTGGAACACTTAGGCAGAGATAGCTAGCCTAGGAACATGTCTTGGTTCCTTCTGTTTTGAAATCCGCCCCTTCCCCGCCCCCCCCTGCCAAAAAAAACCCTTGGTGGCACTCGGTAGCTATTTTTAAATAATTTAGGGACTGTCAAATAGTCAGAAATAGTAAGAAGTGATTGTTGAGTTCATGTCATCTATTCCTTGTATAGCGACTTACAGTTTATAGAGCACTTTACATCATTATGTCATGGGATCTTCATACTCTTTCTAGGTAGCTATTTTTATCACTGTTTTGCAGATGGAGAAACTGAGGCTCGGAGTCTAAATGATTTGGTCTCAACCCACTCACGGGGATGACATCAGAATTAAAGTCTGATTTTTGTGTTTTTAAATCTTATTTAAATGTATTTAAATCTTAAAGCTTTCTATTGCTGTGCTTCTGTCTTCTGGGAGGCATAATTAGGGTCAGTGGTCTGAACTTAGACATTTTCACTAAGCCAAGATGGACACCCTCGTCCATGGAGCTGTCCAACCCTGGACCGTGTCCCAGAGCTGGCCGGTTTTCTCTCTGTGGTGGTGTTAGGTGGAGGCAGACCCTCCCCTCCCAGCCCACCAACCCCTGCTACCTCCACCACCTCTCCCACCCTGACCAGGGATACTGTGGGAATCCCATATTGGTTAGGTAGCTTTTGGGGATGGCTTCCACACATTCTTTCAGAGATGAATTTCTGTTATTTATAAAGGCCTATGAACATGTCTGCTTCTATAGGAACCTATACGTCGGAGATACTGCCAGGCCTCTTGTATTCTAATTTTTTAAAAAATATTTTATTTATTTATTTTGAAAGAGAGAGAGTGAGCACGAGGGGGAATGGGCAGAGGCAGAGGTAGAGGAAGAAGCAGTTTCCCCACTGAGCAGGGAGCCCGATGCTGGGCTTGATCCCAGGACCCTGAGATCATGACCCGAGCATAAGGCAGGTAGACGCTTAACCGACTGAGCCACCCAGGTGACGCTGTATTCTCATTTTAATAGAACTGCTTTTTATTAAATTATTGAATCAGCTGAATTATTAGTCATGACTGCTTCTGCCTTGTCAATTAATTCTTTAATATTTAACATTTGTCTTATCTTCTTCCATCCTATAGTAGGCCAATATATCCACAATGGAAGCTAAAGAAGTTCCCTGACAAATAGCTGAAAATATATTCTGTATTTCGCGTTGCCAAATGATATTCATCCATTAATTTTTCCTCATTCGGGGTACTTAAACATTTTATATTAAAACCTAGATGGAGCAAATCATTCTGACACTTTTACTACTTATTGTTTTTGTGTTGACCAGTTTTTATGCATTAGTGATAAATGGCCTTTCCATTGGGTGTATGACTTTTGTTCTGAAATTTTTGATGGATATGAGAACATATTTTCATGTCATGGGTTTTAAAGTTTGATAGAGAAGGAAGACTTATTTTATTTCTACAATCATACCGGAAATAGGTCTTACCTTTTCTTTCACAGATTTTGTCAACCAGGCAAAGCCTTTTTAAAAATCCTTTTCCTCACATTCGTTTGTGTTGTATCACCAGGCTAATGATTTTTTTCTTAAAGATTTATTTATTTGAGAGAGAGAGAGAGAGAGCATGAGCATGAGCAGGGGGGAAGAGCAGACTCCCGGCTGAGCAGGTAGCCCGATGCGGGTCTCAATCCCAGGATCCTAGGACCCTGAGATCATGACCTGAGCCAAAGGCAGATGCTCAACCAACTGAGCCATCCAAGTATCCCTAATGATTGATTTTAAAGTCAGTGTTGGAGACCTACCTTTACTCCAACCAGCTCTCTTCTTCTTGGGCATTGACACTTAATGGATGCCATGGGCTCATCTTTCAGAATGGAGAGATGCTTTTCTCCTTTCCTTTTCATTAACAGTCATGAGATAGACAGGTATTGCAGACAGTGGCTTGATGTGTAACTTTAATAGATGAATATTAGAGTATTTTGGAGAGTAACAAGTCAAAGACATTTGAATGATTTTAGCCAATGTGGGGTACAGATGAAAGAAGAGGAAAAAACCCTGATGTTACAGTTGAGGACGAAGTAGTATGACTTTATTGGATTAAAACATTTGGTTTTGAAAAAAAAAAGAAGTCTTAAATGAAGAAGCGGGGCCCCGTGTCAAAAGAATATTTCCCATTAGTAGACTTGTCATACTTTATATGATTTTTTTTTTGCTATATTACTTCCAATTCAGCTTTCAAAGTTGTCCGCAAAGTTTTCATTTTTTCTTTTAAAGATTTTATTTGCTTATTTGACAGAGAGCGGGAAAGAGAGTGAGAGAAAGCAGAAGTAGGGGGAGCAGCAGAGGTAGAGGGAATAGCAGGCTTCCTGCTGAGCAGGGAGCCTGATGCAGGGCTCGATCCCAGGACCCTGAGATCATGATCTGAGTTGAAGGCAGATGCTTAACCCAGGGGCACCCAAGCGCCCCACGATTTTTCACTTCTGATTCTAAGCTTACATAGTAACAACTGAATTATTGGGTGCCCTTCCTCTATATTTTACCTTTTCAATGAATAAGAATCTGACTCCTACAAATTTGTTTGGTACTGTCAGGAGAAAGACATGGCCAGTGCCCAATTTCCATACTCCTAGGATCACAGGAATGGTGCAGTGGATGAATATTCCCCTCTCTGAATAAGGCTGGCTGGCATTCAAACAGTAGCGTATGGAAGCCTGTACCACAGCTAAGATGTCACCGTGCCCATCCCCTTCCCAGCTCTGTGCTCTGTGACATCTCCTTGGCAGCCTGAGATCCCTTACTGGGAGTATTTATACCATGGGAACCAACAAATATTACAAATCAGAACTCTTCCCTGACCCCAAAGAGCTGGTTGGTAAACATTTACCAGCGCAACCCTAGTTGGACGCGCTCAATTTATGTGACTTTGCTCAAGATATTTGACCTCTCTGAGCCTATTTTCCGTCTCTGTAGAGTGTGGGAAGCTAGTACCTACCTCACAAGATTTTTGAAAAAATTTACACGAGATAACTTAGATGGCATGGGACTTCATTAATGGCTATTCAAATGACGTTAATGATAAAAATAAAAGATTTCAAACACAAATAGATAGTTGGTAGTAATTTACAGGGCTGCCTTACTCACTGTTAGCTAAGTAGCAAGAGGAGCAAGGTTACAAAATACTGGGAGAAACTTGTAGTTTTAGGTGGACAGAGTCTCCGTGAGCTCTTTCTCTTATCAGTCTTTAAACTTTTTTGATTTAATTCAGCATCTATTTTCAGTATACATCATATGGCAAACCACTATGGTAAGTATAGTGAGGAGTATGTTTTGTATTTTGCAGTCTGTTTCCTTTAGCTATTCTGAAACAGTAAAACAGTCCTAGAAGTAAGCACCAACAATTTATCATGTGTTTTTATTCATTCTATCTTCTAAAACATTTCTATTATATTTTCTTATTTATATATGTAATACATATTATATGTATTACAACCTGTTTATTATCATAACAGGTTGAGGAATAAATGGGAAGCAAGAAATTGAAGATACACCGGGAAGTCAGCAATGATAGCCCAGGGAATGCAATAGAAAGAACACTGTGAACAGGGAGTTTTCCATGTTTATTAATTTGTTTTTTTCCTTTCTTTCTCCTTATAAGGATCAGGGATAAAAATGGGCTAGTGTGGATACTCTTAGCGTCAGCTGGGGATGCTAAGCTGCATTTTGCTGCCTGGCTTGTAGTTTGAGAGGACAGAGGCTCAACGGTGGAGTGGGTGGACATAGGTACCTAAGGAGAAGGAACTAGGCTGTCTCTGGAGCCTTTGCCTACACAGCAAAGAGCAGGGAAGCTGGTCTTGGCCTGCAAGCCAGCCTTGAGGCTGTTCAGAAGGGGGCAGAGTGAGGTTTCCTGACATATGGAGCAGTTGGAGAAATTTGGAGATAAAAGGAAGAAGGGTGTTTCAATAGCTTGAGGAGAAGGTAACAAGCAAGAGAAAATCAGAGATGCAGGATGTGAAATGAAATGATGGAACTTTCCATCTTAATGTAGACCATCTGGTCATCTTATCTTTAAAGCAGTGATTTCTCAGACATTTTTCATCTTATATCACGATGACCATATGTCCCAGATTTCCTAGGATGGGCCAGATGTCAAATATTTTTGCCATTGTTAAACCATTGGTCCCAAATCAGGATTGGAAAATATGATCACTATTCTTACATCCTCCTCTCCCAACTTTTGTTTACCTTTGTCACATTCAGTTTCCAAGTAGTTAACAGCCATCACCAAGCAGTTGTTCAAAGCAGTGGTTCCCAAATCTGACTGTGTATCTCTGTTAAAATGCTGGTTCCTTGGTACCTGCCCCACAGTCATAGACCTGCAAATTTAGGTTCATTAGGATCTGGAAGATACTCAGATGTCTGTATTTTTTAACAAGCATCCTATGTGGTCTTGAGGCAGCTGGATTATGGACAGGTTTTTAGAACCTTCAGACCAGTCAACACCATTCACACCTTCCTCTGAGCACTGCAGAGCCTCTTACAACAGGGCTTCTCATACAGGGGGTCCTTTGACTTCTGGAGTCTTTGAACTCCCGAAATTTTAATTCTAATTTTGGGAGTATGGGTCGATAAGCAATTTCCCGGGAGAGGACCGCAGCTATAACCAGTTCTCAATGGAGTTAATGGCCAAGAAAGGTTGCCAACCCAGGAGTACAAGATCATTCAGAAAATAGAAGGTACTTTCTTCAGTGACCTTAGACTTAACTGCCCTCATGTTTTGTTTTGCTTTGTTTTGTTCATCTTCTAATTAATCATATCTAATTACTGATCTAATAGGAGTGTCTTTTCTGGGTCTAAGGAAAACATACACATGTGTGTACACACACACACACACACACAAACGTTATTGGCTGATAAATTCGAAAATACTTGTCTGCAAGAAGAATCATTGTTTTAGAATAAGTCGCTGGGGTGTGTGTGTGTGTGTGTGTGTGTGTGTGTGTGTGTGTGT